>NC_034594.1:152085332-152119507 GCF_900095145.1 Mus pahari
TTTTTTTTTTTTTTTTTTTTTTTGCATGTAGGTCTGTATAGCACTTGTGGGCAGTGCCCTCATGAAGAGACTTTAAACTGGAGCTATAGATGATTATTGTAAGCTACCATGTAGGTGCTGGGATCAAACCCAGGTCCTTTGGTAAAGCAGCTAGTGCTCCTAACTGCTCAGCCACTTCAGCAGACCTGCATGGTCTGTACTGAACAGAAGAAATGAGGGTTTTCATGAAACTCTCTGGAGAGAGGAAGCATGCTGAGTGAGGCTGATTTAAAGAACAGGTAGCCTGTGATCCTTTTACCTAGGGAGGATTCGAGAGAGAGCAGAGTCTATTGTCTGTGTCCTTCAAGCCTTAGGACCCCAAGTTTACTGTACTTTCAAGGGCTCTTTGAGCTCCAGATTTTATTGCCTTCAGTTTTATTTGCAGAACCAAAGTTCAACAGAAACAACAAAAGTGAGTCCACAAGCCTTCAGGTTTATGGTCAGCTGATTCTTCAAAGAGGCCAAGAACAAAGGGAGAGTAGTTTACAAACAGGCACTGGTACAATAGGCATTTATAGGCAAAGGTCAACCTGAACCCTGGCTTCAAGTCATTCTCCAACACTAACTCAAGAGTCTTACAAGTCCAAATGGAGGTACTACCAGTACCCAACTCCTAGAAAAAAAATTCAGCATGAAATTTCTATAATCTTAAGTGAGAGTTTCTGAATATGATAACTATTGTGGTTATAAAAAGATAAAGGGAAATAAGCATATGTTCTATGGAAGTGTAGTGAGGTATGGGGAAATGGGGTGCCTCAGCGGACCCATGCCAAGGCATCCTTTGCCCCTGAGGGACCAGTCACAGGATGGTATAGTATGAAATAGAATTTATTCAGGGCATGGGGAGGGGAGTTAAGAGGGTAGTAGAGGCAGGGAAAGGCAGAGAGAGGGAGAGAGTAGAGAAGTAGAGGTCAGCCATGACCACGTGGAGAGAGGGGAGAAAGTAGTGGGGAGAGAGGGGGAGTAAGAAGTCAAGAGGCAAGGGAGAGAAGCAGGAATAAGAGAGGAGGGGGACAAGCAGACCCTTTATAGTGGGTCAGGCCTACCTGGCTGTTGCCAGGTAACTGTGGGGATGGAGTCTAGACACAATACCAACAGTAACAGGGCACAAGCATCATAAAAAATAAAACACACAGGAAATGTTGAAAATTAGTACATTTTAAAAAGATTGATTTAGAATAAAATCTAAATTCCTCATTCTGGGCTACAAAGTGCTGCCTAATTTTGGGTAAGTTGGACTTAAAAAAACAAAACAACTTTTGTGCTTCCAAGAACAGTGTTAGAGAAATAAAAAGACAACCCATGCAATTAGAGACAATGGTTTGCCAACCACGTATCTGGCAAGAGACATATCTAAAACATAAAAAGAATCCTTACAACCACAAAAAAGATGAACAGCCCACTTTGAAAATGGGCAGATAATTTGAGACATTCCTTCAAAGAAAATGAACAAGTAGCCACTAAGAACATGAAGCAGTGCTTAGAACTACGAGACACAGAGAGCGGCAGCGCCCAGCCAAGATCAGGCACCGTGTTACACTCAACAGGATGGCCGAGTTAACAAAGAGGGACAGTCACAGGAGTCAGTGAAGGTGATGCTGAGGAGCCAGTGGAGAAATCCAACCTTTGTATCACTGGTTGGAATGTAACATAGCACTGTTGCTCTGGATGATGGCCCAGCACATCTCCAAAAGTACAGACATGCAGATTCTATGTGGCCCACCAGTGCTAGAGTAGGGGAGGGTCTGGAACTAGAATGGGGAGTCTGGAACTAGAATGGGGGTCTAGAACTAGAATAGGGCTCTAGAATTAGAGCGGGAGTTCAAGAATTAGAGTGTTGGGGGTCTGGAACTAGAACAGGGAGTTGGGAATTAGACTGGGGGGTGGTCTGGAGTGCCCTTCAGAGACCCTTGTGTTGAAGGCTCAGTTTCCAACGTGACACTCTTGAATAGGAATGGGACCTTCAAGAGGACCTAGTGGAGGAAGATGGGTTGCTGGTGGCGTGCTCTTGGAGGGATATTGAAGCCCTGCTCCCTCCTCTATCTCTTGCTTCCACTTCCTAGTTGCTGTATGTCAGCATCTCATTCCAGCCTGTGCTCTCTAGTTGTATGCTGCCTCCTCACAGACCCAACTAGCCACCAGCTGAAGTCTCTAACCTTCCAGGCACAGAAATGTTTCCTCTTCTAAAGTTGACTACTTCAGATGGTTTGCTACAGTAGCTGGAAGCACAACAACACAGAAGAAACAATGAATGTTGCAGGATGGAGCTGGATAAGAGAGTTGTTTGTTGGTTGTTTTTCCAGCTGCCTTCTCTCTGCAAATCCCTCTACATATGGTGGACCGGCCCTTATAAATAAATTGCCTTAATTGTGTACATCCTGGAATCAGATACTGCCAAAGGAGACATTTTTGTCTTGTGTAGCCCCTTGTGTGGGAATAAACCACATGAAAAGACATGCGTTAACACAGTTTCATGTGCTTTCTGAAGGTGGACATGAACAATTTGCTTTTATTAAAAACACAAAACAAAATTCCATCCCCAAAAAAGAAAAGTAAAAAAAAAAATTCCATCCCAGATTAATCCTTTATAACATTAATGTAACACCCTTAAGGGATGAAGTGAAAAAGGTGCTCCAATTGAGGCTCGATTGGAGGTTTGCTCTGTGAGCTGCCTCTCATTTCTAATTTCTAATGGCTGCCTCTTCATCTGTAAAATCAAATGATTGAGGTCAGTGAGCTGGCTCAGTGGGGAAAGACATCTGCCACCAAACCTGATGGCCTGAGTATGATCCCGGGATCCACACGATGGAGGGAGACATCCTTCAGGTTATCCTCTGACCTCCACATACATGCTGTGGCATGCATGGCCGTGCGCATACAGATAACATAATTACAAAATTTCAAATGGTGACAAGCATCAGCACCCCTGGAACTTTTCTGCTGACAAGCAGCTTGCTGTTCTTCCTGAGCACCAGGTGCTCAGGGTGGTCTTTGGGGGATCGGTAGAACTGTAGATTTAATCTACGTTGTGCAATGAGCCTCCCGCTCTGCTTCTGTCTTTATACAAGTCTGCCATTCTAGCCTGCGTGCAATGCTAGGGAAGTCTGTTGGAGGTGTCATGTAGAAATATGCCTATGATGGCAGCTTAACGCTGGAAATGTGCACTAGTGCCGCCCATGTCTTTAGGACAAAGCAACAATGAGTGACGGTTCAAGTTACTTATCATCTTCACAGAATCTAGAGTCACCTGAGAGATGGGCTTCTGGGCTTGCCAGTGGGGATCTTGAGTATGTTCATTGACTAGGGAACACACCCTGACGACAGGCAGAATGTTCTTTGGGTAGAGGGTGCTTGAATGCTTAAGACGGAGGCGAGTGGGGCTCTAGGGATTATTCACTAGGGCACAAAACAGTGAAGAATGTTTTCTTAAATGATGGTGCATTGTCCAAACACACACATACATGCATGCACACACACATGTACAGGCACACACACATACGCGAATACCCTGCACACACATGCACACTTGCACGCACACACCAACACTGATGTCATTCAGGATTCTAAAGGAAGACTCCATTTCTTCGGGTTCTTCAGTTCATTCAGACGGGTGTCAGTCATCATGACCTCCAAAAGGCTTCATTCAAACCACCATCTTAAGAGCATGCTTGAGTGCCAGGAAGTCTTAAAACACTTCTGCTCCATCTAAGATTTCTGTCAGGGCAGGCAGACAAGCAGAACAACACAACCATGAGAAGTAAACAAACCAACCCTACCCGGAAAACAAACACACTCTGAAAGGTTGACATTGTGAGCAAAGCTTAGGGCTTGCTCTCGCACTCTGGGTTAAGACAGTTGGAACCAGGCCAGGAGTATGTGAGTCACCACCCTAGGCTAACACAGACTGGGTGGTTAACCTCCCTGTCTCCAAATATGGGGTTTGGAGATTTATTCTAAACATTTATTCTTTTTAAAAAAAATATTAAAATCAAGTTTAAAGTGCATTTACTTACTTATATATGTATTTACTTGTGACTATGGGGCACTTGAACAGCATTTACTTGTTTATGTATTTATTTACTTATGTATGTGTATGAGGGGGGCATTTGATGGCCACCGTTGCACATAATGGATGTGAGAGGACTCTTTCGAGAGTCAGTTCTATCCTTCCACAGTAAGGATCCTGAGGATCAAACTCAGGTCAGCAGTTTTGGCAGCAAGCTTCTGTATCTGCTGAGCCATCTCACATCCCCCTTTTGTTTGACAGGGCCTTACTGAGCAGCACTGAAACTTTCTATGTAGAACAGGCTGGCCCCAAGCTAGGAGCTCCCACCTTTGTCTCTTGAGTTACAGGTCTGAGCTACTGTACGGGACACGCTTTCCTTTGTCTAAGATTACATCTTGAGGAAACAAAATATAATACACCATTTCTACCTCTGGGGAATCAGAGAAGTGCAAACACCTTTCACTAAGAAAATGCTAAGGACCCACTTTATGAAAGTGAGCTTCCTGGACTGAAGAGATGGCTCAGTGGCTAAGAGCACTGGCTGCTCTTCCGGAGGACACAATCCAATTCCCAGCACCCACAAGGCAGGTTACAACAGTCTGTGGCTTCAAGGGGATATGACATCCTCCTATAGACATACATGCAGGCAAAACACCAATGCACATGAAATAAAAGTAAATAAATCATTAAAGATAAAAGAAAGTAAGAAACCCCAATCCAAACAAGCACAGGACTATTTAGCTTTCTCCCTAAAATCAATTGGACCTCCAGGTTTCACCCAGAATGAATTAAGTCTGGTTATTCCATGGGAATTTCCCTAATTGTTTTATTGTAAATTAATTGGATTTTTTTTTTTTTGTGGGTCAGGTGGGTTGATCTCATTTAGACCGGAAGCTGTCTTTCTTTTTGTCTTTCTTCTTCTTTTTTAAAATCTATTTGTGAAAAGCAGCAGAACTAAGTGGATCAGGACTGTGGCTTGGTTGCACATAGACATGGGCAGCTAATGGTTCCCTGTAAGGATCATTTAGACATAAAGGGTTCTGGGTGCTATTTTGCCAGCTGGGTCACATGTAAACCATCCCTAAGTGTGTGTTCCATTTCTTCTGACTTGGGAGGGCATCTCTTAGCAACAGCTGAGTATCTTGTACACTGGATCCTCTGAAGATCTGTTATGAAAATCTTTAGTGAGCCAGGGTAGAGAAAATAGAGCCCTCAATCTGTCACCTCCCCCTAGGACATGGCTGCCACAAACCAGCGTTTCATACCATCAGACAGTACTCATAGCATGCAGGCTGGCTGGCTGCATGGATTTGGTTAAGGAAGTAATATCCACATTTTCCATATGGGGGCTGAGCCTTTAGGGGACTATAAGGGTTTTATTTTGTTTTGTTTTGTTTTTAGACAGTATCTTACTCTGAAGCTCTCTTGGAACTCATTAAAATCCTCCCCTCTCAGTCTCCTGGGTTCTGGGATTACAGGTGTGAGCCGCCATACTGAGTTTATAAATTGATTCTTCTGAGCTGTAATTTGTTTTTTTCCTTGCTATCTAAATTCTAGGTTTGCCTTGTACCAACTAACAGTTTGGGGCTTACTCCAGACTTATCCAGAAGTTTCTCCTGATTTTTTTTACGGTTGGGTAAGATCTCTCTGTTTTGAAGTTCTAAAATACCCTTTGCAACAGTGAGGGTGCACACTCACAGTCCAGTCGTCGCTGCAGGAGGCAAGCAGGACGATGCTGAGCTCAAGAGCATCTTCATTTGCACAGCACAGGATCCCATGAACTATGTGCAGTCCTGTCTCAAAAAGTAAATTTCTGAGCGCTCTGTGACCACTGATTTCTAAGCATAGTTATGATGATACATTTGTCTACAATTCTAGGCTTCTTAGAAAAGCATGGTTTAATTTCTTTTATGGTTAGGATGTAGGTGTTAGAATTTTCTTTCTGTTGCTAATGAAGCAAACAAACAGACAGACAGACAAAGTGGGATGGAGGAACTGACCAAAAGCAGCCTGGGGAAGAAAGAGTTTATTTGGCTTAAGCTTCCATTAGTGAAGAAGTCAGGGGAAGAACTCAAGCAGGAACTGATGCTTGTTCCCCATGGCTTCCTCCGCTGTCTTATCCAGCCCCAAGCCCACTTGCCTAAGTATGACACCGCCCACAGTGGACTGGGCCCTCCTATATTAATTAGCAATTTTGAAAATGCCTCCAAAAACATGCCCACCGCTTGATCTGATGGAGGCAATTCCTCAGTTGAGACTCACTCTTTCTAAGTGACTTTAAATTGTATCAGGTTGACCAAAAAAAAACCCACCAGGGTAGACGTTTAACCAAATGCATTTGAGACAAGTTAGTCAGTGCATGGATAGAGCAACACATAGGAACAGATGAGTGTGAGTACTGGCAAGGATAAATACACTGCCAGACATAGTTGGATCAGCGGTCCTTGGCGGTACCAAATCAGTCCCTTTATGGGGCAACACCAATCAGCTGTAGATGATGGAACTGATTCCAGTCCCACGTTGAATATGAGTCTCAGTGTGAAAAGTAGATGCCTGCCAGCTAATCTGCCTGTAAAGTGTCATCAGAGCGGTGGGAAGATGTCTTCTAGAGAAGGCGGAGAGGAGCTTCAGGACACAGAAAGCGGAGGGGTCTCAGGAGAGCACCAGGACGCCTCTGATACAGTGGAAATGAGGTGTGGAGAATTTATGCTAGGAGACATTTGATCTTGAAAGAGCTTTCTGCATTGTAGACCTTGATTCCCTGGCAATTGTCAAGGGGCAAGGGAAGGGACGTGAAGCGCTTGTGATAGTGCCTGGAGCCAGGGACCCAGCAGTGAGACTGTCTGTCGTGGCTGGAGAGGAGCAATTTCCATTGGAGGTAGGGAAGGAGGACTGTTGCTCAGTCGTAAGAAAGAGGACAGAGCCTTCTGCCACCGGCCATATTTTACACAGCAATTTTCAGTCTGGCAAAATTTAGTTTTTTTAAAAAAAAAGGAAAAAAAAAAAGAAAGAATTTCTATATCCTGAAATTGAGCCTCCAGGCAACAGAGTCTCTCCCTTGCCTCAGCCTCCCTAGTTACAGCCTCGCCACACCCAGCCTTGTCTTCTTAGTTATTTTCTAGGGTTGACATTTGCCATAAAAATTTCCTTTTGCCACAGCGTAAGGAATACTGGGATTAAAACAAAACAAAACAAAAAGTCCCCGATGTCTGATGTCTGGCTGCTTCCAGAGAGACAAAGGAGCTCTACATGCAAACGGGAGATATTTGACCTTGAACAAACAAGGGATATGTCATGGTCAAGTCAGAACAGAGAAGGAAGAAAGAAGCTTACTTCTTGAAAGAACAGGGTTCCAAAGAATGAAGCACTCCCCCAGGGAGCCCATGAAAGTGGTAAGGGTTTAACCCCCCCCCCAAATAAATTATGGGGATAAGTTAAAGTCAGGTAGATTTGTCACTGATGGGCTGTCTGTGCATGTTGGGGCTATCATTTAAACATGCAGAGCTACAGGGAGCTCTATGTTGCAGAGTGAGGTGGCTGCTGCCTGACAGTGGGATGGAGGGTGAGCTTTCCTCCCTGGCTGCTGGGGAAAACTGCTGAGTGGGATTGTGGGTAAAGGTCAGATTTTTATCCGTGGTGGCTGCCTGTCCATCTAACCCACTGTTCTCGGTTCCTTGTGACCTCAGATCTCAAATCATCCTTGCCAGTTTTACTAACAAATGTCTCCGCCTGTGCGTGTTTCTAGGCACCGGCTGACCCAGCCTGTCCTCTGTTCCACTTACTGACGGCTGCTCAGAAACCACACTGGGCTCTCTGCAGAGTGCCTTGGCCAGCGGGCAGAGAAACCAGCCCTATTTCCTTACATTTTGAATGCCAAGGTGTGGCTTGGTAAAAAGAGGATTATGCCAGACCAATGCTATTTCCTTTTGCGCTAAAGGGGCAGGATCTCTGGTGGTGGGAGGGGGTGGTGGAGAGGGGGTGAAGTAGCCTATGTGAATGTGAGCAGGGTGGGTACTCCATGCCGTAGGAGATGTAACACCACGAGATGACCCACTTGTAATGATTGGTCTGTTGGAAACTTTTGGGCAGTGTTGTTCACTACTTCTTTATTAACCTAAGGACATCCTGGGTAAATGTATTTTATCACTAACTATGACAGAGATCTCAAAATTACCATATTTGGAAAGGCCATCCATTTGCAGGGACAGGATGCTATCAATTTGGATATTAGGAATGGAACCCAAAGTAACTTTGAAATAACAGTGTTTATTAGTAAACAAAACAAAACAAAACAAAACCTGCTTTTAGCTTCAGCAGAGACCAGTGCACGGGGAAGCGGTAGGAATCAGAAATCCAGACCTCAGACAGCATTAAGGTGGGGAGTCACTAATGCAGGAGAAAGTGTGTCAGGGTCAGAGTGAGGCATGGGCAAAATGAGTTAGCAATGCGGCACTATCCTGCAAACAGTTTGCCCTGATTTGAGGATAAAGGAAAGAGTATGCCTTCAGAGACTAGAAAGCATCTTTCTACCATGCTTAGATGTGCGCACACTTGGAGTTTAGCGCAAATACAACCCGACGAGGACAGGAGAGACGTAGAGAAGGAAGAGGCAGAAGCCTGTCCGTTCGCGTGCAGCGCTGCTCTGTTTCGGGTGCCTATCATCTGAGATAGTACTGCTGGATCACAAGTATTATTTGGGGGGCGCTCTTCTGGCAGGATCATATTTTACAACCGAATAACGAAAAAAAAAAAAAAAAAAAAGGTAAACTGCTGGGCTAAAATTAGCCGCTAATTATTTGCGGAGCCCTCCACTGGCAGGTTCTCCTCGAGTTTGGCCCAATTTTCTTTGTCCCTAGCTATAGAGACCATTTATCTTTTCAAATAAATGCAGACTCACACTAGTACTTTCTAGCCCGCAAGTCAGGCTTCTTCTGAATGGATTCCAATCGGTTACTGCTGTTGGCTAAGACGCTAAACCATAAATAAGGAAGGTTGCTGAGGTTCTCACATCTCTGAATGGCCAAGCTCGAGAGCAAACCTGGTGGGCTGGGCTGCCAGGCTGGTCTGAGGAGAGGAGCCTCTTTTGGTCAGTGTGATTTTCCTCCATCCTGACGTTCGGCACACTGTTCTTACATTGAACTTCCTTGTTTACAAGGAAGTTTATGTTGTAGATCGGGGATCTCAGAGTTCACTGTGCACTCAGATCACCTAGAGTGGATGTTTAACACAGTTCAAGCACAGCACAGTGCAGGCGTCAGAACATTGCGTGAGTTCTCTGAGCTCTGGTCCAGGTCACAGTGAAATGGTAAAATGCACCAAGGAGGTCAGAAGTGTGACCCACTGTGGTGCCTTCCTCTGGAAAATGATGACTAAATGGAAATCAGTCAGCACTGATTTCAATACACTGACTCCTTCGGGGGCAAACCAAGATGGCAAAGCATGTAGTGGGCTTCTGGTACAGTGATTCCTGTGTGGAAAAAGTATTGGTGAGCCAGAACCCGAGCCATCACTTCTTCTGTCTCCACCAGTCAGCCACCAAAACCAAACAGGCACCAAACCAAATGAAACCAAACCAAACCTGAAGACCAGTGGAGGTGTTACCATTTGTGACTTCCCTAACTTACAATAAACAGGTCAACTATCGTTAAAGTATTACAGATTGCTCCCACAACTACCAATAGTTTTTAACACATCTATATATCAGTTAAATTTGAATTTGAAAAATTAAAATAAACTAAGTTGGGGATCTTGTTTAAAAAGGCAGATTGTGACTCAGTCAGTTTGGGGTGGGGCCTGAGAATCTGTCTTTCTGTGGTGCACTTACAAGAGCTTAGTGCTGAGAGACTAGGAGGAGCCCATTTGATAGAGTAATATGACTAACCCCATGGCCAAAGGCTAGGGGTGGAGCTCAATTGTAGAGCAATTGTCTAGCATGTGCAAGGCCCCGGGCTCTATCCCCAGTGCCACAAATGAAAGAAAATAAAATCCCTGAGAGTCAGACAAAAATCTCTGGCTCTTTCATTTCTTTTTTCCTAACCTTATTATAGAATTGTGGCACGTGTATGCAAATGCTGCAAATCATCACGGCTCAATGCATTTCTAAGCAGCTAAGACACGGGTATAGCCAGCCCCTGGATCAAAGCTAGAGAACAACCTGCACCTCTGGAACCCTGGAGTCTCTCATTTCCCACCAAGGTAAATGGAAAATGACCTCATTCACTTCTGTTGTTGGCAGCAAAACCCCAGTGACAGTTCCAGATGATGGCTGAGCCCGGTGCATGCGTTTCTCCAGGGCAGGTACCCAAACTCGGTCTGATTGCAATGGCAAGGTGTGTTCCCCAGGCATTAGTGCCTGTATCTATATCAAATGTAGTACAAATTGGCCTTCAGATGACTTTTGTCTTTGGGATCAAAGACCTATGAATTATTGATGTAAGAAAGCCACTCACATTTTCTTGAGGCGATAAACAGACTACCATGATCAGTGTTCTTCTGATGCTTAAAATGTGTTTAGTTCTAAACTTAGAAGACAAGGCAAGAGGTGGGTTTGCCATCGATTAAAAATTACATTCATGTACATGTGTATGAGTGTGTGCGCATACACACATGCCTGGACCAGGGCAGCATACGTGTGGAGGTCGGAGGACAATTTGCAGGAGTTGCTTCTCTCCTACCAGGTGGGTCTGTAGCTCCAACTCATGTTATTAGGCTTGGTAGCAAGTGCCTTCACCCACACAATGGTTCTCAACCTTCCCAATGCTGCAACCCTTTAACGCAGTTCCTCATGTTGTGGTGACCCACCATCACATAATTTTGTTGCTACTTTATAACAGTAATTTTGCTACTGGGATGAATCATAATGTAAACACATGATATGCAGGCTATCTGATAGGTGATGCCTGCGAAAGGATTATTTGACCCACTAAAGGGGTCTAGAATCTTCTATGAGCCAAGCCTCTGGACTATGAGACGTTTTCTAGGCTGTGTTGAAGTGGGAGGAATCACCCTGAATGGGCTAGGGACTTGGACTGAGCAAAAAAGGAGAAAGCAAGCCGAGAAGAAGAGGTCATCTCTGTCTGCTTCCTGACTGTGGATCCGGTGTCTCCTGGAACTGGACATCTCGGGCTCCTGCAGCTGGGTAACCCTGCCCTCAAGCTGGGGGCCTCAATAAACCCTTCCTTAAGATGCTTTCATCAGGGATTTTATGACAGCAATAAGCAAAGAAACCGGTACTACGATTATTTTCTTAAAACAGGGACATATTCAATCCAGTAGCTGATCAGTTGGTTATTAGGATGGGATATTTGTGCTGCTGGAAATAGACCCAAGGCTTCATGCATGTTAGGCAAGCCTCCACTGCTGGGGCACACCCAACCTGGGATGGCTCTCTGATGCTGGTCTGTGGAATCTACAAAGTGTCCCACAGAAGTAGGATCACACGACTAAAGGAGATGAGTTGTCTGATTAAACAAAAACTATACTTTGATGATTCAATTTATATAATGGACTCAACGATCCAGAATATAATTTGACCATCATCTATAACTGAAGATATAAGAGTCTCTATGTTATCATCTAATTCTTTATGGTGATTGTTACAAGATGATATGATGAATGTCTACAGTTGGATTTTCATTTCATTTTTAAAGCAGTGTGTCATGCAGCCTAGGCTGGCCTTGAACTCACTATGTAGCTGAGCACAACTTTCAAACTCTGTTCCTCTTGGTTTCCCTTCTCAAATGCCAGGATTATGGGCGTTTGGGCACATCCACTTCCCTGACCCCACTCCCAGTACTGAGAATTGAACCCAGGGTTTCATGTATGCCAGCAAACACTCTACCAACTAAGCTACTCCCCAGCCCCACACATTTTATTTTTATATGCAATGTTATTTATTGCTTTGCCAGACTGCTTTGTAGGGACTTGGGACTTTCTATAATTACTTGTGTATTATTTCATTCTCTAATGGTTCTTTGACCCAGAGATGGTTGATATTTTCCTTTAAAATTTAGGCAAATTCCCTGGAGATATATGACCCTTGGCAGAGACACTGACAACTTTTATATCTAAGTGCTCTTGAATGAATATGTGTAGCTGGTGGATATTTAAAAAAAATATGTAACAAGCGAAAGCCTAGCCATTGGTTTCAGACATCTGGGAGATGGGTATGAAGATTAGAGGAGATACCTATGTACATTATAGCATACTGACTTAGTACTTTCAGGAAGCCAGATAGGGCTTAATGTACATGCCTGCACTCCAAGCACTCAAGCAACTGAGGTAAGAAGATTGCTATGTGCTCAAGGCCAGCCCAAGTACACAGTGAGTATGAAGTTAGCCTAGATATGAAGTAGCCCCTCTCTCAACAACAAAAACAAAACAATAACAACAAAATTGAATAGGACATCAAATCTTCTGTAATAGCAAATCAACCCCAAATTTACCACAATAAAGACTCAAAGAAGGCATAGCTTCTAATATACGGGGATCTTATAAATTCAGTCTGAGATGAAGTGAGATGACACGGCCAGATGCGGAGAGTCTTCAAGCAGATTGAGGTAGACAGAAGAATGGCCCTCCAAAGACATCCACACTGTAATTTCCAGGAGCTGAGAACATGTACGTGATATGGGAGACTTTGCAGAGAGTATTGAGTGGGAAGTATTATCTATGTGGGGCCAATATAATCTATAAAAATGGTATAGCCGGGGTGGGGGAAGGCTGAATGGAGGCTGCCTTTGTTTGGGTTTCATTGCTGTGATGAGAAACCATGACCAAGGCAACTGCTATAATGGAAAACATTTAAGTGAGGCTGGCCTGTAGTTTCCGAGGTTTGGCTCATTAGCATTATGGCAGGAAGCATGTCAGTGTGCAGGCAGACGTGGTGCTGGAGGAGTTGAGGGTTCTGCATCTGCATCTCGATCTGCAGGCAGCAGAAGGAGGCTGTGTGTCACACTGGATATAGCTTGAGCATAGGAGACTTCAAAGCTCGCCCCCACAGTGACACACTTTCTCCAACAAGCCACACCTTCTAATGACACCACTCCCTATTGGCCAATATTCAAACACATGAGTCTATGGGGACCATACCTGTTCAAACCACCACAGAAGCAAAAGGTGGGCTGGTACCACTGTGAAGAAGGAGCTTGGGACTAAGAGAAAAGGGCAGTGCCTGGGGTTGGACATAGGCAGAAGGCTCTGCCACTGAAAACTAGCCTGCTGGCACTTTGAACACTAGTAAGACTAAATTGACCCCTGATCCTTGAGACTGTGAGAAGAGAATCCATTTGTATTGTGTTGAGCTGCTAAAGTTGTGGTGACGTGATAGAGCAACCATAGGAAAGGGACACGGCTCTTTGTCACCCTCTCTGGCATGCAACTGTTGCTGGTGTCTGGATGTGCACAGAAGTCCCCAGCTCTCAGGCCTCTGCACACTGTTGTACTTTCTTGTAGAGATTCCCACTGTTTCAGCTAGGTGTGGAGACGCCAAAGCCTTCTCCATAGACTCACTCCAGGGTCCTCCGGACTGAAGGCTGCTTTTCACTTCTGCCCTCCTACCCACCTACTTCCGCTTTCCCACCAAATCTAGAAATTCCGCACCCCCTCCGAACCCTGTAGTCCATGAATCCCAGCACCTGTCCATTGTCCCTCGCCCCCTGATGTCCTCATTTCTCTTCGCCCCATTTAGAGTTCTTGGGCAGTCACTGTAAACATTCCCCGGCCCACACATTAGCCAGCCTGGCTTCTTTCTCACTTTGATGCGCTTCCTTGCCAGAATTCCAGCCCTGCTTCTATCCAGTTTCCAGCCTACTCCTTGCTTGCATCGGGACAGCTAAAAGCGGTTGAAGAAAAACAATACAACCAGGCTGTGTTGGTTGGGATTTAGAACCCAAGCAGCTGGAGGGCTGTCTGACTCTCCCATGCCTCCACAGGACGCGCTGCACTCCCCTCCCTGACAACTTTATACACGCACCTCTCTAGCGTTTGAACAGGTTCTTCCATTCTTCTTTCCTTCCAAGGAAAGTGGAGGACCGTGCTTTGCGATGGCTCCTCCCATAGATCCTGCCCACCTCCCATGTCACTGGCTGCAAGTTCATCTTGGCTCTGAATGTGGTGCTTTCTGTCCTCCTGACCTGGGTGGGCTGCAGTCTCCACTTTTGTGCCTGGTCCCTTTGTGTCCCCTTGCTCCTGGGCTTTGCCCAGGCCGTCTTACCCTTATTTTAAATGCCATTGTTTTCTTTCGAATTTTATGGGATCATTCGTATTTTATAACCAAACTCCTTGAAAGCATTGTTTTTCCATTCTCCAGGTCTGCGTCAGTCTCTCTGTCCCCTTCTTCTTCCCTTATTGAATGAATCAGGGTGGACACTGAATTGTGGTGGGTGTCTGTGGTACTAGGTACCCAGCTGGTGAGAGAGGACATGGTCCAAGAATTAGAGACTAGCCTAAGTGGGGCTGGGCGGGCTGGGCAGGCTGGGATAGTAATATATCTCTCAATTGCACACCCCAGTCATCCAAGATCTCCCATATAGGTGCTACTTCTTAAACATTCTACCACCTTCTAATAGCAGGCTAGGGACTAGAGCTTTGGGGAATATTTCACATCCAAATTACAGTACACCCCACATATAATCACCAACCAGTCCTACCAGCTGTATATACGTCTACAGCTTAGGGCCTAGCCACTTGCCAGCCTTGTCTCTACAGTCATGGTGCCAGCGACTAGCCATCAGCTGTTACCGTTTCCTTTTTGGGCTATCATGTTGACCTCATGATTGGTCCTCTTGTTTCTACCCAGCCTGCCTGTCCCCACAGAGTGAGTCAGTTTTCAGCATAGAAGTTACCAGTTTAACAAATATGTTAAGTGAGTGTTGAGCTTACTAAAATCTGAAATGCAATCTCATGTCTGCCATGTCTTCTCCAGAATCAATACAGAAGCCTCTATAGTGGCCGCCTCTGACCTGGTACCTGATGTCTGATGCCTGTCCTGGTCACTATTCTCCAGCTAAGCCGGCTTCCTCGATAGACCCTAACATGCCAACTGTGTCTCTGTCTCAGGGAGTTTGCTTTGAAGTCCACCCTGGAACACGCCCTCCCCTAATCTTCCTTGCATCTCTTCCAGGGTTCTTTTAAATTTCTCTATTTCGGTGAGATCCCTGTTAAACAGTGATGCCCACTCACACCAACCCCTTTCTCTTCCCCTTTCCGTCCCCGCTTTATTCTCCTTCGCGGTATCTATTTATGTTTTAGTGGCCTGATTATTTATGGCCCAACTCCCTCCACTAGAATGTAAACTCAACGGGGGCAGGAATTTGGAGTTATTTTATTCATTGTGTACTAATACAGTACTTAGTAGTCACTAACATAGGGTAGATGCCCAGCAAATATTTGAAGAATGAATAGGATTGCTAAATAACATATATGGGAATAAATATTCCCAAGGGGTCTTTGGAAATATTTGTACTAAAAATTATTTGTTGTTTATCTGAAATTCAAATTTCATTGGGTGAACTGTATTTTTATTTACTAAATCTAGCAATGCTGCGAATGAATAACCTCTCAGAGTCTTGAAGAATGAATAAAATTCCGGAGGAAGACGAGGGGTGAGAGAGGACATTCTGACTGAATTTGCAAAGGCACACAGTGTGAAAGCAGAGTTACCCATCCAGAGCAAAGCTAGCCGGAGCTAGAAGTCCGAGTGCAGAAAGTCCATCAGGGATTAGCACCAATGGGAAGGAATCGGGGCGGGGCAGGAGGCGGTGCTGTAAGGGACACTGGGATTAGCACCAATGGGAAGGAATTGGAGCCGAGTAGGAGGCGGTGCTGGAATGAGGCAGATGCAACAAAACCCAGGCCACAGCCAAGGAGGACTCAGGACAGCCTGTCTTGTCCTGCATCCATTGGTTATTGATGGAAAACTGGCTCAGATAGGGGCTGAGAGCATGATATTGAAGAATGACTCTGCTGAGAACTGCCCAGTGCTCCCCACAGCGGGGGGGTGGGGGGGGAGAATATCTCCACCCTGAAGAGGGGCTCTGAATAGCGCTTTCCAGAACTCCCACAGCCTCGCCCTTCCATAAATTATGTCCTATACTCAGTTCCTCTAGGACTCTGAATTTTTTATTTTATTTTTTTGTTATCTCGGGAAATTTAAAAGGATCCTGTCACTGTGGCAATGAATCCTGAGACACCTCCCCAACACACCAAGTCCTTTTCTTTCCTACGACCTGTCTTAGTCAGGGTTTCTATTCCTGCACAAACATCATGACCAAGAAGCAAGTTGGGGAGGAAAGGGCTTATTTAGCTTACATTTTCCACATTGCTGTTTATCACCAAAGGAAGTCAGGACTGGAACTGAAGCAGGTCAGAAAGCAGGAGCTGATGCTGAGGCCATGGAGGGATGTTCTTTACTGGCTTGCTTCCCCTGGCTTGCTCAGCCTGCTCTCTTATAGAATCCAAGACTATCATCCCAGAGATGGTTCCACCCACAAGGGGACCTCCTCCTTGATCACTAATTGAGAAAATGCCCCACAGCTGGATCTCATGGGGGCATTTCCCCAACTAAAGCTCCTTTCTCTGTGATAACTCCAGCTGTGTCAAGTTGACACAAAGCTAGCCAGTACGCCACCCATTCCAGGTTTCCCTGACCCCTGGACCATATCTCTGCATCTCTGCTCCTCTGCGTGACTTACCTAATTGGGTGACCTAGACCTTCATCACTGATGATTGGACACCTTGCAGGTCCTGTCCTCTCAGTCTAAAACTGAAACACTGGTGCTTACCCTCAGAAGGGTAAGGAAAGTAAGACGAGGCTCCCTTGAGACGTGCTGAGTGTCTTTCCTGGGGCCAGCCTGGATCAGCAACCCCACCTCTTCCTGACGACTACAGTCAATCACCCATGCTGCGGCTTCAAGATGACACACCCCTAGATGACTCCTTCTCTTCCTCCGTCTATGCAACAAACATGAGGTGACTGAGTGTCGCCTGTAGTGCTGAAGTTCAATGGGCTGAGTGCTGTGTTCCTAATGGGAGCAGTTTCCCTTCAGCACATAAGAACCCCGGACCACAGAGTCCAGAATCGCAAGTGCAGGAAGCGTGAGTGACTGACAGTGATAGCAAACACAGCCACCTCTACTTTGTCCTGTTTCCTAGACCTAAGTACTCTTTCTATGGGGGACACAACACTCTGCAGTGGCATCTCGTTCTGAAACCTGGATGATGGTGCCCTATCAAGTTAGCATCTCCCAGTCGGAGCATCTGTGGTCTTTTCAAAGGCCATTCGATCCCATTAACAGCCTGTCAGGATCCGAGTGGTATAATGTCCATCGAATCAGTGGGTTCCATGGTCTGGTATTCACGTTTACTATAATCTTGCTGTAAGTAGGGTCCCTTGAATGGGCACGATATCACAGTATCTCATTTCTGTGGATTAAGCACTTGGAAATGATCCAGAAAATGCTGACTGACACCAGAAGGCATGGCAAGCGAATCTATATCCACATGTGTAAATTATTATCAGAAATAATTGCTTAGCTTTCCACGTCGCAGTAAGCTTCTAACCCCAATAAGCCTGTGCAAAAACACACAACTCAGTTATTATGTTTATAAGGTGTGTGTCTAGATTGGACAGGTCTACCACTACACTAATCTATTGCCCAGCTATGACGTCCCTTGCTATTCATGGCTTCTCTAGGCAATGTGATTCTGATCCATCTTCCTTCCACTTCTTCCTCCATCCTTGTTCCTCTTTGTCCCTTACTCTTCCTCTATTCTGTAAAACCTCCACCCTCATCTCCCCCCCCCCACACACACACTGCCCAATCACAGACTCTAGCCTTTATCTGACTGGTTAGAATGGGAGAAGGTTCACATGAAATCACCTGAGTATGCAGCCCCTCTTGAGGAAGCAGAATTAACATCAGAATACAAACAGCACCAGGGCAACCCACAACATTTCCAGTACAGAAAGAATCGAAACTTGCCACCAAAATGGTCTCTAGTGAAAAATGTTTCACATTGGATATACAGGGTGCTCTATGCCGGAGCTAAATCAGACACTAAGAACAGCAGCTAGATCAGCACTACTGGGTAGGAGTCCGTGCCATTAGCCTGTGTAAAACTTAAAACCGCTGTCACCATAGCCATTGGGTTCCCATGGCCATTATGGCAGCATGGGGTAGCTGACGGATGACCAGGGCCATGTAGTAACTGCCAGCTATGCCATCCTGTCCACTGGCTCTCCAGTGTGTGTATTAGCCACACGTTGTGACTTACAACAAAACCCTGAAATAATCTAAGAGGGGGAGATCTGTTTTAGCTGATATGTCCAGAAGAGTCCGTTCAAGGCCAGCTTAGAGCAGATGAGACAGAACATCCTGGGAGCAGAAGCATGTGGCCAGGACTGCTCAGCTTACAGCAGTCAGGAGTAGAGAAGAAAAGGCAAGGGATGAGATACAGCACCTCTCCAGTTCCCAGCCCTGGAATGTGCATCTTCCAAGGAGGCTCCTCCTCCCAATGATGCCTCCACACTATGAATCTGCCAAGGGCTTGATCCTTTGACTAGGTCAGAATCCTATCAGCTGGTAAACAAACCCTTCACAATGAGTCTGGGGGCACATCGCTGAATCACCACATCACTTTCGCCTATCCCAGGGAGAACCTTACCAATTGCCCAGGCACAGCTTAAGCACAATCCCTGTGTCACCAGCCACTAGGGGCGCGGCAGCAGCATTCTCATTGCCTGTGACCTATGGGTGATCTAGCTCTAAGACCCACTTGAGAGTTGGCTCCCTCAGACCATTCCCAGAGCCAACTGCCTTAGATGCCACAAGAAGAGCAGGCCTTGTGGTGGCCGGGGTGAGGGAAGTCGCCAGAGCTACGTGAGTAGAGAAAGGGCTGAGCCAAGGAGGAGATGAACTGCGTTCAAACCACATGAAGACTTCAGCTGATCCCACAGAGGGTTCTGGGGCTTTCTGTGGGCCTCTTCAGAGGGACTGTGTGACTGGAGCAAAGTGGCTTGCTTTCTTTAGCTAATGGCAAATCAGAGGAAATAATTCAGCTGAGTGTAACCAGTCGGTCACCACCACTCCCAACAGACGAGTGAATCAGGGTCTCAGTCTATAACAGGCCTGTGGGCACCACACATCCACCACATAAAGCAAATTCTTCCCCAGATGAAAAGAGCTAATAAACACACAAGTTCTTCCACTGTAAGGAAGGAGACTTAGCCCAGATGAATTAGGCCTAAAAATATCGGTAGTATTATTAGTATGGTCATTGTGAATGATTTCATAGATCGAAAGGGGAAAAGTGTATCCTCTCTGACCCAAAGGGTGTTCTTTTTATGTTTTGTGTGTGCTTTCCTATAATAAGGGCATGATGAAGGAAGAAAACCCAGTCTACTGAACTTCTCGTGAACTTGTGCTATCATCATCTGCCAGGGTTAGTTTTTTATTGCCTGTCTGAAATAACCTAGAGTCAGTTCAGAAGAGGGAGTAGCAACGAAAGAATTTACTTGATCAAACTAACCTGTGTTCACATCTGTGGGAGAGTGAGCAGCGGCAGTCATGAGCTGTGTCAGCCAATGAACAGCATCGGTCAGTGAGCAGCATCCGCCAATGAGCAGCGTCAGCGAACTGCTTCCGCCAATGAGCACCATTGCTGGAGCATCTGCTGGAGTTTCTGCCCTGGTTTCCCTTGCTCTGTTGGACTGTGACCTGGCAGTGTAAGCTGAAATAAACCCTTCCCCACTCTAAATTGGTCGTGGAGTTTATCACAGCAACAGAAAGCAAACAAGAACACCCATCTACAACAACAATACCCGAAATTAATGTAACTTTTGAACCCAATAACCTCCTACCTTCACTCCCGTGTGCGTAGGATTCTGAAATGTGTCACCATGCCTGGCTCCATTTATAAACGTGTTCCAGCACTTCCGTGTCTTCAGTGCTTCTGGTAGAGTTGAGAGCTGGTCCCGTGCCTTGGGGGACCAATCTGAGACACCTTCAACTCGGATTCATTACAATTTATCAACAGAGTTGAATCCCATGAAGACATACATCTGGGCATTCACAGAGGAATCCGAAGAGGAGCTGTGTAAACTGTGCTGTTAGTAAGGGCGAGGCTGGGTCAGCTTTTACCAGTGCATAGAACCTCGTGTTGGCATGGTGTCCAGAGAGAATCAGGGTGATGGGTAATGGAGTTGAAGGTTTGGGCAGAGGGAGCCATATGAGGCAGGACTCTGTAAGAGATGACAAAGACGTTTTGTATATTATTTCTCTGTGTGTCTCTGTCTTTCCCAGTCTGTCTCTCTGTTTCTCTCTCTGTCTCTCTCTCCTCTCTGTCTCCTCTCCCCTGACCCCGTCTCTTGCAGGTTTGGAAATGAAACCCAGGGCCAAACACTGAGCTATATCCAAGACCATTGGTATGCTGGTTCACTGCTTAATTCTGCCATCATCTGTTTGTGGGGTTCCATGGAATGGCAACAGCGGCTTTCTCATTAGAGTGAAGACCTACCCTTTGATACTGGTATGCAGTTCCACACTCTCTTCACCACACACAACAAGAAGACTGACAGATCCTAACCAATACACAGAGCACCTTTGGGAAACCTTGGGAGAATTCTGGTTGCGATCCACATTGGCTCACCAATGTCCTATCCAGTAGCAGGTCCGTCAGCACCTCACCTCTGCAGCTTACATTCCTCGAGATTTCTCTCACTTTCCACCCTGAAGCACACTGTAGAAGCTGGTCGGACAATCTAACACACTAGCTATGCAAACTCACTAGGGGGTTCATTTCCTGCAGTAACCCTTGACCAATGCAAAATGACCATAATTTGTGCAAACGAACCGGAGAATGTTGGCACGATGTCCAACTGATGGCTCCTGTTGCCCACAGTGATGACAGTGACGGTTAATTTTTACTGTTTACTTGGTAAGATTTAGAGTCACCATGAGAACACACCTCTGGGTATAACTGAGGGTGTTTCTAGAACAGTGTAATGAACAGTGGAGACTCCCTTGGAGTGTTGGCAGCAGTACCATAGGCTGTGGTCTTGGATTGAGTAAAAAAAAGATAAAATGAGCTGGTGCCAACATTCACTGCTCTCTGTCTCCAGACTGTTGATGTAATATGAGCAGTGCCAGATGCTCCTGCTGCTAGGCCTTCCCTACCATGATGCATTGTTCTCTCAAACTGCGAGCTAAACAAAAGTCATACTGTATCTCAAGAATGGCTGCAGCAATGGGCAAAGGCTGCAAGGGTAGCAACTCCTATGACATCACCATTTAACTCACCTGTATCTTATGACATCACCGTTTAACTCACCTGTATCCTACGACATCACCGTTTAACTCACCTGTATAAACCCTGTCAAAGGCATATGGATCAAACCAGGTCGCTACAGATGTAGACACTGAGCGTAAAAGAGTGTGCCCCAGGGCTGACAGGGGCTGAGAAGTGGGGTGGAGGCAGGATCATTCCTGAAGCTTGCTGGCCAGCCAGTTCACCAGATCGGCAAGCTTCAGGTTCAGTGAGAGACTGTGACTCCCCAAAAAACAAAGTGGAGAGGCATTAAGGAAGACACTGGCTTCTGACCTCTGAATTCTACAAGCATGGCACAGACAGACAGATACAGGGACACACACACACACACACACACACACACACACATTCCTTTTCCATGCCTGCAGAAATGCAGTCAGGTGCTCGCTGTCTTTTTTACAGAGCTAGGTCTTTTCTGCTATCACGCCCACAGGGACCTTGGTCATCTCAGTCTTCTGTGGAATTGGAACATCACACTAACCGTCTAAATTAGTGGTGTTGGGATCTTTTTGATTCAGTGACCAGGAACCTGTGAGAGCATTGGATGGCCTCACAAAAATATGTGTGTCAAAGTGTAGGAAGCCAATGCTTTGAGGATTTACAGATGGGAGTAGGTAAGTTATAGACAAGCCCTGAGTGTTTATAGCAAATTTCACAGCCAATTGCAGTGGTGCACACAGGGAGGATATGCTGAAGAGGCTGAGGCAGGAAGATCACAAGTTCCAGATCAGCCTATAGCAACTTTAACACTGTTGGGCGTGTGTGGATAGATTAGTGCAATCTACCCACAAAGACAACAATGAGAAAGGACACGTGTCCCAGGAGTGCACTCCACAGTGCTGTGTGTGGTTACTTCACATCCTTTGGTTCAGGTAGTATGGGCACATTTCAGTTGCAGGGCAGAAGGCAACAGAAAGAACCTTGCTGTCAAGTGCGGCCCTCAGGAGTGCAGGGCCTGATAGTCGTCCAGGGAGTCACAGCCTGACACATCTGACCCTACAGCCACCTGGAACAAGCTGCCACTATGCCACTACGTTTTCAACTTCATGGAGGATTAAATGTGGTAAATCCCCAAATGTGGATCTCTTGGTGGCCAGGGAACATTCTCTTTATTCTGCAGTGTGGTGGGATAGAAAGGATGAATTGGCCAGAGTGGCTTTGGACATCATCTCCTGAGGCTTCCCAAAGGCACCCTGTATACACGGTAGGATCTGTCAGCGCTGGGATTGGCAGATGATCGATTTGATGTGGGTGGCGGAGAAAGGGTGGAGCCGTTGCTGCCACTTTTCACCATGCACATGTACAGGTGGCTCCTAGGGCTTCAGAGGACAGCACATTGCGGTCACCAAGTGTGGATGAGCACATCATTTTTACCTTCTTTCAAAGATCGCAGATCTCGGTGTCAGGAACAGCTCAGTAGAAGTGCAGCTAGCTATAGCTTGTGCTTTGAATGCTAGTGATATTGAGCAGTGGAGCTGCCTGTGGCATGCACCAGCATCTTTGTGTAAGGCTATGCATGTTTGTGTCTACAGTAGTACATCTCTGTGTGAGGGCATGTGGGGGCCAAGAGACAGCCCTGGCTGTCAACCCTCACATGATGGCTACTTGATGTTTTTAAGGCAGGGTACCTCACCAATCTAGAACTTGCCAAATAAGCTAAGCTGGATGATCAGATCAGCAGACCCCAGAGAGCTGCCTCTCTCTTTCTTTGTAGTACTGGTATTATTAATGGGCCATCTCACCCAGCTCACACCCGAATCCTCAGTAGAAAGACTTCGTCTTCTTGGCTTTCTGTTGGAGCTTCAAGTTCCAAAATAATGTGATTTTCTTAGACATAGCCAGAAGTCTTTATTATTGCTGAAACACAGAACTGGAGGTATGACAAGCCACAGGAGGGGACAATTGGCTACAGACTCTGGCACTATAGGCTGGGAGAGAATATGATGGGCTGCAGGATGGTGGGCCTCAGGGAGAATCAGCTGGGCTGAGTGAAACACTGGCCAGCCAGGGGATTCTGGGTAAGCAAAGGTGAAGGAGGACTGTGATGTGGCTCAATGATAGAGCACTTGTCGAGCAGGTTCAGGGCCCTGGGTTCCCTCCCTGTCACTGGAAAAGAACAATAAAAGGGATTGCAGAGATGCATCGCATAGAGGGAGATGCAGCATCATCAAGGTTGAAAGAGTAGGAGAAGCTCAGCGTTGAGTCTGCAGTATTTTATAGGGATCATAGCGGGGCCTTGCCACACCGATCTTTAAAAGGCTGATTTATCTTCAAAAGCTTTCTAGCACCTTTCCCAGATGCAAAATGAATTTCAGAAAAGAAAATGACAAATTATCCTAAAGACTGTACTTTCCAAGGAGGGACATGGCAGTGTGGAAACTTTAATTCCAGTGTCCTGGAGACAGAGCCGGAAGATTTCTGTGAGTTCCGGACTAGCCTGATCTACATAGGTAGTTCTGAAACAGCTGGGATTACATAGTGAGACCCTGACTCAAAACAAAGAAAAGAAATTTTCATAAATTCTTGTTAGAGATACCAGGGTTGTTCATTTTAAGCCTTTTATAGGCTACAAAATTAGCTAAAAGGAAAGAATACCCACAAGTCTACCAGTCAGGTATAAATAGATGCCATTACTATTTTCATATTTGCCATCTGAAGGTTTTATGTGTACACCTTATTTGAATACAAATAGCATCACACTGTGTAAGATGATTTCTCTAAAAATGCATTATTTTCTCCGGTGAGAAGAACCATACCGTGTCCTTCAAATTATATTCAATTTGTAAGTGGAATTTGATGGCAAAATCTTTTCTGTGATTATGTTCTTTTTATTTGAATCTGCAATATTCTTAGATCTTTTAGAAACTATTTTTAATTATGTGTATGTGAGGCCATCTCTGCACACATGTTGATGGAAGTGTGGCTGGAGGTCTTACTTTCTCCTTGGGGCTGGAGTTGCAGGTGGTTGTGGGCTACTCAGGATGGGTGCTGGGAACCAAACTCAGGTCCTCTGCAAGAGCAATATATGCCCTTAACCACTGAGCCGTTGCTCCAGCTTTCAGTATTCTTTTTTTTTTTTTTTTTAACTTTATGTTCCTGAGAAGTGTTGTATCATTCTGCCGTGAATCCAGGACCAGACCAGGTTTAGCCTGGATATCCCTTTCCTTCATAGAACACCATAGCCTCTATGAAGGAACCCACGTGGCATTATCAACCACAGCTGACCCACATATCACATTTACCTTTATGGACCTTGCCCTAGTTAGCACTCTGTTGCTGTGAGACATACTGTGACCAGAAGCATCTTGGGGAGGGAAGGATTTATTTGGCTGACAGCTTACTGACCATCAAGAGAAGCCAGGGCAGGAGCTCAAGCAGGAAGCTGGAAGCAGGAATGATGGCAGAGTCCACAGAGGGATGCTGTTTCTGAAAGCGAGCATGGTAGCATGCATGTAATCCCAGCACTATAGAGGCAGAGACAGGTGAATCCCTGGGGCTCACTGGCCAGCCAGCCTGGCCTTCCAGGAGAATTCCAGGCCAGTTAGACAGCCTGACTCAAAAATCAAGATGGACAGAACCTAAATACAGCCAAGGTTGTCCTCTGGCCTCGAAACGCATACATACACACGCACGCATGTGAGCATGGGTGGACACACTTTGTATCTAACACAAGGAAAGGAGTGAAGCTTTCCTGGTCTTATTTTTGTCAATTATCTGCTGAAATGGAATTGTAAGTAAAGGACAGCCAAGTCTAATCCCTCTCTTCTACATTTTCAAACTTAACATTTATCGCAAAAGGCCACGGAAAAATAGAGTGCTCATGTTTCACCGCGAAGTGACCTTTACATAAGGCCCAGAAGTGTTTCTTTGCTTTTGCGATAGCCTCCTGCCCTGTTTGATTCTTTGACAGAATTTGAAGAAGAGGCAACAATAATTTTAAGAATAAAGTAATAATAATAATAATAATTAATAATAATAATAATAATAATAATAATAATAATAATAAAAACTCTTCATGTAGACTCTTCTTTGAACGCTGAATTCCAGAACCTGTGCTGTGCTGAAGCAAGCCTTTGTTGTTGGCTGTTGTAGACATTTACAAGGACCTGACAGGTAAGAAGCAATGTGAAGTTGAGAATGATGGAACCAAACAGATGCAGATATGCATAGCCAACCACTGAACTGATCACGGGGACTCCAAAGGAGGAGTTAGGGAAAGAACTGAAGGAACTGAAGGGGTTTGCAACCCCATAGGAAGAACAACAACATCAATCAACCAGATGCCCCAGAGCTCCCAGGGACTAAACCACCAACCAAAGAGTATGTGTGGAGGAACCCATGGTTCCAGCTGCATATGTAGCAGAGGATGGCCTTATTTGACATCAATGGGAGAAGAGGTCCTTGGCCCTCTGAAGGCTCATTGCCCCAGTGTAGGGGAATGCCAGAGTGGTGAGGTGGGGGTGGGTGGGTGGGGGAGCACCCTCATAGAAGCAGGGGGAGGGAGGCTAGAATAGGGGGGTTGCGGAGGGGAAACCAGGAAAGGGATAACATTTGGAATGTAAATAAATAAAATATCCAATAAAAAGAGAGACTGATCCATACTCAAACTGATGCTTATTTGAATGAAACTGTCTACTTATGCAACACAGCGCCAGCATCGTCATCGATTTAGACATACAATCACCAGGAAGTTCCAGGGTTACAGGATTTCCCAATTCTTATGTTGATCTAGAACATAGGGTACTTAGTATAGTATATGAATCATGGAGTTCTGACACTGTTCAAAAGGAAGATAGGAGGACCGGAGAGAACACATGAGTGTTATTATGAAAATCTTTAGAATTCCTTATGTTTTGGTCATGTGAACCCCTAATTGGTATGCTTCATTGATATATGCTCCCCCTGTCCCCCACCCCACCCCACCCCACCCCACCCCACGGTTAGAAGTCACATAACAAAAATAACCTTTTGTTAAGTAGAAGCCTTACTTGAAAACATTTCCATCAGGAAGCATTAAGTCATAGTTTTTACAAAAACCCACCAAATGTTCTACTTTGTTTTTATTCTTGTCACTTAAGTCTTCACAACTTTAGGTTGGCTTGATTTCCCCCTTCCTCTGATGGGAGTAGTTCCTGCCAAGTTTGAAGTTTGTTACAATCATTTCTGAATGATACAAGTGCCAAAAACATCTCAACCGTCTGTCTCGACAGGAAAAATTAGATTTCTTTAACTCTTGTTTTATGGAAGACATGTCCAACTATTTTTATAAAATATTTTTTTTTGCAAAGGAGAAAGTTTAACACAAATATGTTGACTTAAGACCCAAACTAAAATTTTCTAGGAAGGCCTTTATCAAATGTGGACCATGATATTGTTTTAAATGTTGTTATCTTTAACTTTTGGGTTTCAATTTTCACTGACACGAATAATTTGGACAAGGTAACTTATTCTCCCCTAAGTTTCTTTCTCGAATTGAAACAGTGACAACAGTTTACGTAGTAGGCCACTGTAGCAGGTACTACTTGCTTTCCCGGTAAGCCTTCCCGGTGCCTTTCTTTGGTTGCTACCTCCCATGCCAGGAGTCCATCTTTTAGAGATTGGACGGGAAAAACTTTTTACTTTCCAAGAGAACAACTCAGATTCTAGGGGTGTCTTCATTAGGGTTTCATGTGAAGAGACACATGGCCAAGGCAACTCTTATAAAGGACAACATTTAATTGGGGCTGGCTTACAGGTTCAGAGGTTCAGTCCATTATCACCATGGCAGGAAACATGACATCATCATGGTGGGGATGATGGTGGTGTGCAGGTAGATATAATGTTAGAGAAGGGAGAGCTGAAAATTCTACATCTTGATCCAAAGGTGGCTGGAAAGAGACTCCTTTTCTTCAGGCAGACAGAAGGAGGCTGTCTTCTGCACTGGGCATAGGATCTCAAAGCTCACTCACACGGTGACACACTTCCTCTGACAAAGCCACACCTACTACAACAAAGTTGCAGCTCCTAATATTACCACTCCCTGGGCCAAGCCTATTCCAAACCCCACAAGGGGCATGCAAGGTCCATGTGCAGGTAGAGGATTTGAAGGGATGTCCGTCTTCCTGCCACCAGGAGAAGTCTGTCTGCAGCAGAAGAAGATATAAACTGGCAGGGAAATGATCAGCAGGAAGGCTCAGGGGTGATGGCAGGCAGAGCTCTTGTGTGCATTTATGAGTGAGCACAAGGATCCACCAACTCAGATCTTGTGCATCCTGAGCTTTGATCCTACCTCATACACCAAGATACTGTACTTCATGCGGACAGTTGCTGTGTCTGTCCTGATTTGACGTGCTGTACCTGAACCAGGGTGGCCTGGTTCCAGCCTACATTGCATAAAAGAAGTGCCTTACGCTAGAAATAAATACCCCTAGAAGTATCTGTGTCACATGAAAACAGAATAATAACCTGGAAAGCGATTATATTATTTTCATTATTGTGTTCATCCAGTACAATTTGTTCTATTTCAAAAATTTGTAGACTGCAAAATTCAACTGCACATTATTTATTTAAATATAGTTATCTCTGATATCTTTAACCCAAGTAATTTTCAACAGTGTCCTTGTACAGTTGGTTCTGTAGAGGTCTCTAGTTTTAGCATGCATGAGATTCACCTAGAGACATTGTTGAGCATCAATTTAGACTCTGATTTGGTGAATATGGCATGGGAGGTGGGATCAGTAATGTTTTTAATAATAAAGTTCTGGTTATGCTGTTGCTGCTGGTTCTGGGGTCACACTTTCTGAGAGCCTCACATGAAGAATTAACACAGATTCTTATAGCACCTATTGCTCTCGAGTAAGGGAATAGGCGGTCTCATTAAGCGGTACACGCCCTGACATTGAAGAACTGCGAGAAGCAGCTGGATGAATTATCAGGAATGCGCCTCATTATTTGTTCTTTCAAATAGCAGAGAAACACTGAAACATCTTATGGTGGTTTGAATAGGAATGGTTCCCACAGATTCATATATGCGAATGCTTGGCCCAAGGGAGTGGCACTACTAGGAAGTGTGGTCTTGGAGTAGGTGTGGCCTTGCTGGGGAAAGTGTGTTACTGTGGGTGCAGGCTTTGAGGTCTCCTACTCTCAAGCTTGGCTTGGTGTGGCACACAGTCTCCTTCTGCTGCCTGAGGATCCTGATGTAGAGCTTTCAGTTCCTTCTCCAGCATCATGTCTGTCTGCATGCTGCCATGCTTCCTGCCATGATGGTAATGGACTGAGCATCTGAAACTATAAGCCAGTCTGGATGAAATGTTTCTTTCTAAGAGTTGCTGTGTTCATGGTGTCTCTTCACAGCAGTGAACAAAACAAAAAGGAAGAAAGAAAGAAAGAAAGAAGAGAGAGAGAGAGAGAGAGAGAGAGAGAGAGAGAGAGAGAGAGAGAAAGAGAAAGTCCCATTGTGCTTTTACATATTGACCTGTCCACAAAATTTTGTATAAAACATGTAGACAGGGGCTGGAGAGATGGCTCAGCGGTTAAGAGCACTGATTGCTCTTCCAGAGGTCCTGAGTTCAATTCCCAGCAATCACATGGTGGTTCACAACCCTCTGAAATGGGACCAAATGCCGTCTTCTGGTGTGTCTGAAGAAAGCATCAGTGTACTCACACACATAAAATAAATAAATAAATAAATCTTTAAAAAAAAAAAAAAACAAAACCAAAACCCTATAGACATTGCCACCCTTTACTGCACAGTGCTAATAAAGTGGCTGCCTTCATTCTCCAATCTCAGTATAACAACTCTGATTGCTCATGGACGCCCATAGTCAGGCTTCACCTTATAGAGTATTAAAAGTTCTAACTTGAGAAGGTAATCAATTTTGTCAGCTTCTGGGGTTCAGTTCTATTTCATTACCAGTCACTACAATGGCTTGTTGAGTAGAGATATTGTGAGGGAAAGAAATCCTGTGTGCCTTTTAAACTTTTGACGAAGAGTAAATTATATGGAGCAAAGCATCAGGAAGATAGAATAGCATGGATACTGTTATGTTTTTATTGCAAGGCAATCATTTTTTAAGGTCATTTCTTATGGGTTGGGAATGATTCTTGGGGGTGGGGTGGGGTGGGTAATAATACTTATCCAGTATTCAGGAAACGCCCTGGGTTTGGTCTCCAGCATTGCATAAACCTGGTGTAATAGTACAGATCTATAATCCCAGTACTGAGAGATGGAGGCAGTAGAGTCGTAAAATCAAGGTCATCCTTAGCTACATAATGAATTGGAGGCCAGCCTGGGCTCTGTATGATTGTTTCTTATTTCTAACACAAGACGTGTATTTTATAGTAACAAGTTCAGGCACACATGATGTTAGTAGAACCAAAACAGATATATCAATTGTTGGGTGATGCCCATAATGAATTGGTATTAAATATATTTAAATAACTTCTGAGTATACCAGTTCTTAGAAATCATCAGTTTGAGTCAATGCATCATCACTATGCATTCTACCACTGAGCTAAATCCCTGGCCCCATGATTTGACTTAAAAGGCAGAAGCCTCAGTAATAATTCTTTGGCGAAAGAATGAGGTACATCAGGTTATTTCAGTGGGTCCCTTTTCAGTCCTAGGGATTCAACATAGGACTTCTTACACCCCTGGCAAGCACTCTACTACTGCTTCATATTACTAGCCTTCCTTTCACCTTTGATTCTGAGACAGAAGCTTACTAAGCTACCACGGCTGGCCTTGGACTTGCAGAGTCCCTGCCTTAGCCTCCCAAGTGGCTGGAAATATGGACCTGTGTCACCAGGCTCAGTTTATGTTTTGAGATTTTTTAAAAGTTTATCCATATACATTAGTCTAAAGATGATTTTATTGAAAGGAACAGATTCAAATGAAATAAACATCAATCTTTCATATTTTGAAATAATATGTATATATATGTTTATGGGGATCTGCCATTCACTAATCTTGTCACTTTGATTGAATCTCAAGATTCCTCAAATCTCACGAGACTCCCCCCTCCCCCCATGTATAAAAATGCAGAGACTGGATTGGATATTCCTTGTGTTTCTTTTAAAGTTAGCATCCTGCACTTTTGGAAGGGCAGGAAAGCCATATGATTCAAGAAGGCATCTTTTAGCTATCAGTTTGTTGTGGTCTCTAGAATTTTGATGTTGAAGCTATGCCATGTCTTTATTTATGACATGGAGACACTGAAGAAAATAAGGAACTCATAGCTAACATCACTGGGAATGGGCATATCGAGAAAGAAGACTCTAAGAACCCTAGGAAGTTGCAGAAATATGGGTAGAGTTGTAGGTTAGAGAGAGCAGAGTTTGGAGGGAGATTGGTACAGCCCATGGTCCGTGGAGTTCTCCAGCGCCACAGATCTGTGATTTCTCAATGAATTTTACAATGAGCCCTGTGGAGGTGACACTATTCACTCTGTTATTTAAGGACACACGGAAATTTTTAAAAAGCAAATTTGTTCAGCTTTGTGCGATGAATGAGTTTAAGAATCAGACTTACAAAGCTTGAAATTTAGGAGATGTAGAGTCGTAGGAGGATCCTGGAGAACTGATCGGAAGTGTGGAAAGCCAGTGTCAGCAGCTTCCTTTCCTATCAACGTGAAAAGTAGCTTCAAAGGTGGTGACTGCGTGGGAGCGTTCCATCATTACTATTTATAAAAGAGGCCATTGGAAGGCCGACGCCAACTCACTCTCAACTGCCCTTAAAAACTAAGCAACCAGCTCACAAACACAAATGTGATGCAGAACGGTTAAATAGAAATCCGAACAGTTTGGGTGAGCGCGCTCAAACATGACAGATGGACTTGGAGGGGAGGGGGAGTCAGAGAAAGGCAATGAAGAGTTTGTGCAAAAGGGAACGTGTGTGTTTTAAGCCCAAGCTCTCTGGTTTAGAAGGGATTAACCAAACTCAACAGAAGGAGCGCCAAAGGAAATACGCACTTCGTCTATGGAAAAAGTCGAAAAGACTTAAATTTCTCTAGACCTCTAGACAGTGGTGGGGAGCTAGTGGACAATCTGATCCTTGGGAGGGCCCATTCTCGCAGACTCAGCTGATAATATAAAACAGTCTTTGCCGCTCTGGTGAGCTTGTTGGCATAATTCACAACAGACAAAAGACACACACCCTCTGGCAACTTTGGGCTTACCATCCAGAGAATCGGCTGTCTGAGATATTTAATAAAAGAGAGAAGCTTGATATTGCATCTCTGCTGAGCAGAAACATTCCAAGAATGCAGCCAGAGAAAATAAATACTGATATGACTGTAGCAGAGAAATGGACGCGAATGCAGAGCTAGGGAAACAGCAGAGAAGGGCAAAACCAGGGCTGCAGGTGTAGCTCGGTCAAACGTGAAGCTACAGATACAGTCAATAAAGAACAGAGCCTGGGCTGCTGGACGTAGGGTGCGCATGCACATCCAGCCTGCGTGAGGCCCCGCGTTCAGCCCCTAGGCACCACAAAAGCAAAAACAAAGAATTGGATGAGTTTCATAAACTAAACATTTTCAGTGCCTGGAAATTTATTATATGTTGACATCAATTTGGAAGCTCATGCATCCATTACCCTGTGCTTTAACCAAGAGTTACATTTAACCTTAAAATATGACATGAAACTGGGTGGAGTGGCCCATGCTGGTAATTCTAAGATTTTAGGGGTGGAGGTAGGTGGATCAGAAGTTCAAGGCCAGCCTGGCCAACATGTGATCCTGACTTTAAAAAAAAAAAATTATCAGGCTGGATTGATGGGTCCATGGTTAAGAGCACTAACTGCTCTTCCAGAGGTCCTGAGTTCAATTCCCAGCAACCGCATGGTGGCTTACAACCTTCTGCAATGGGATCTGATGTCCTCTTTTGTTGTGTATGAAGACAGCAACAGTGTACTCATAGATATAAAATAAATCTTTAAAAACAATGTCATTTTGATCCCAATATGCATACTGTTCTGTCAGGTTTAAAAATTGATTCACATGCTAATCATGGCCTTAGAAACTGTTTCAATAAGCCCTGACAATCGTGCATGATGAACAGGGCTAGAGGAAAGGATGAGGATACAGAGCTAGGAGATGCAACAGAGGGAGGTGCCTGCAGCACATTGGATGGTCAGTACAGTCACGTGACAACAATGGAGGCTCCGTAGACCTAATTCTACACTTCTATAACTTATCTAGTATCATCGTTTCATATTTTCCATATTCTTTTTCTGTGTTGTTTTTTGTTTGTTTGTTTTGAAGCAGGGTCACCCTATGTCACCCAGGCTAGTTTCAAACCTTCAATCTTACCTCCCCCTCCACTGGCACGCACCACTCTCAGCCCTATTGGATGTATTCTCTACACTCTGGCATTTAGGGGGCGGGTCTTGTGGACCTAAGCAACATCCTTCCCAAGTTAAATATATCCTACAGAGATCAAACGCATCTGTCAGCATCTGTCAGCATACCTTAGATGAGCCAACCAACCAATCCAGCCAGTATTGCTTATTCCATTTTCATCAGACACCTACACCCGGGGACACTATCTCCTGCCAGCTACCAAGCAGGTGTGAGCCACCCCTATAGCCCAGATCCCACTGGGATTGTTCAAACTCTCTAAGCATAAGCTGGCAGAGCTTACTTACCTGCCCTTCTCCATTCATTGCTGCCTAAACCATGACAGAATCTTCTCCCCCACAGCCTTTCTCTCCCTGTCTGCTTTCATTGCTTCCCATGGTGACCTTGTGTGCTATGCCATGCCTCTTGCTTCTGGGAACTCAGAGTTTACTAAACCCCTCCTTTGTGACAGCTATTCTCATGGGTCTCGGCTTCACTGTATCTGCTCAATACAAGGTCTGGGCACAGTTTCAGAATAATAGTATTCTAAGTGTGTAGCATGTCATCGCAGTTATCCATATATACTGATCTGACTGAACATGCTTCCCACGGTTGCCCTTCAGCCAATTACCACATGGTGGACTCTGGACCCCATTATCCTTGCTATAATGTCTTCACTAAGCACTTTCAAGATGCTGTGGCTAAGGCATCATAGTGGTTGGTTTCAAATGGCTCAGCAATTTTTTTTCTGCTCTTTTGACAAATAAGAGATTTCCTCTGCCCTCACATTCCTTTGTTTAGTGCCACGCCCTTATCTACCCCCACCCTGCCCCGTGTGCATGTAATACAGCTGGGCTGATCAGTTCCCATGAAGTTTGGCTCTTGTATTATATGAGAGAAGGGCTAGAAGTGATGGGATTGATTTATTCTGCCACTGGCACCCAGAAGGAAAGATTATTCTGCTGTTACTCTGTTGACTTTACGTTGTCTCATAAAGTAGTAAAGTGCTAAGTTAAAGTTGGTCTCTGTTGCTTGCAAGCCCAGAACCTCAGCGGATACTCACGAATGGACAGAGACCCCCTTCACACAAACTTGACCATTAAAGTGAATTCCACAGGGTTTCCTGAGGGTTGCAGGTGGTGTTCAAAATGTTTGAGAATAAAAATATTTTAAATGAAGTTGTAAAATAAGTGGTGCATACTCCCAACTCTCCAGTCTTTTCTGTGTGTCTTTTACTCAACCCAATCGTTAATAAACAATGCAGACACACATACTGAAGAACAACCTGTATATGCAAAGAGGCACAATCAGTCAATCACTGTATTGAGCTGAAGTACTTGGTGTGTAAGAACCGCCCTGCTATGGATGCATGAGGCTCTGGGATAGATAGATAGATAGATAGATAGATAGATAGATAGATAGATAGATGATAGACAGATGATAGATTCAGTGAGAGAGACACAAACACAAACACACACACACACACACACACA
>NC_034594.1:152119539-152130638 GCF_900095145.1 Mus pahari
AGAGAGAGAGAGAGAGAGAGAGAGAGAGAGAGAGAGAGAGAGAGAGAGAGAGAACACCTCAGAAACCCAGAGAAACAAGAGATACTTCAGCTATTTTTTTAATAGTACAGACCCACGCACACTGCCTTCACTCAAAGGGTCACACAGCCAGAAGCTAGCTCTCCCAGCCTGCTCAGCACCCATCTGCACTGCCCCCTCTTCATTTTGTGATTCATCTGAGGAATGCTTGCACCATGATCTGAGAAGCCCGAGGTAGACAGGGTTACCCAGGGTTAACTTTTGGAACATAGTTTCTTTTGCATCTGTCCTTTTGTTTTGTTTTTTCGATTTGGTTTCTTAGAGACAGGGTTTCTCTGTGTAGCCCTAGCTGTCCTGGAACTACTCACTCGGTAGACCAGGCTGGCCTTGAACTCAGAAATCTGCCTGCCTCTGCCTCCAAAGGGCTGGGATTGAAGGCGTGCGCCACCACTGCCCGATGCATCTGTCCTTTTGTGCCTCCTGTCTCAGTCCTGTCTGGTAGATAGAACTACTCACATAGAGAGTGAGAAGATGTGAGACTCCAGGCCAGGCTTTCTTTTTTTGCTTCCCTTGGTTTGGGACTGTCAGGCTGAACGTGAGTTCTTTGCTCCAAGTTGGTGCCAGAGCTCCAGATGACAGTAGAGTACCTTGCTGCATCTCTTGGGCACCTCATGGATAAGGACAGACTTTGGGTAGTGTTGGCTTTCTGGGCAATTCCATTTAAACAGCACTTCATGTTAGTAGTTACTCATTTGGCTATATTTTTCATTTAGCCGCAGTTATCATACATTGTGATTGAGTTGTATTCACATCCTACCAGGGTGTCATTTGGGATAGCATGTCATACAGGCTCAGTATTATGCTTAACAATAGCTGAATACAGTTGGTGCTGCATGTGGTGGGTTCAACAATATTTGCAGTTTTCAGGCCCCTTTATATCCAAGCCCTTTACACTACGTTTTCTTCCATTCAGAGATAAAGTCCAATTCATAGCTCCCTATGGTCAGTGTAACATGGTAAAAATGAGGGCATACCAAATCCAACTGTGGACTTTTAGAGGTCTTACGCATTCCTACCCGCTCTTCCGGGACCCTCAAATTTGCCATGCCAGTGAGTTCAAGCTGTCCTGCTAGAAAATGAGACCAGGTGAGTGAGATCTGACTCATCTTGTTTGTTCCAGCGGGGCTCCAGATTGGCTAAACCAGTTTGTGGCTGACCACTAATGCATGCAAGAGCCCAGCTGAAGAACTGCTATCAGAGAAGAATCTAAGCTTCTGACCATGAGCTATAAAGTGCCATCATGCACACATGATGGTATCTCAGTTGATGCTGGACTACACAGTCGACAGAGGTCCCGATAAGTTCTATCACTTACTGACGTCGACATCGTGGGCATCGTGGTTTGTGTACCTGTACTCTACAATGTTTTCACAGTGATGAGCTCATCTGGTGACAAACCTGTGAATGTAGCCATCTCATTAAGCAATGACTAGGAAGGAATGCCAGGTCAAGCTACCTGACTTTCAAGTCACTTTTGTCATGCCATAGCTAACTGGGATTGCCAGGTATTTTTCAGGAAAATTAGACAGCTCGAATGATTAAGACAATCCAGTGAAGTATTAAGACCTTTACCAAATGGGATATCCAAGTGGAAGCTTTATGATCCCCATCCTGGACCTGTGAGGACTTTCCATTCTATAAAGTTCTCAAATTCTGCAGTGGGATCGGTTTTTGTTCTGTCATTCCAAATATAGAAAAACACGTTACTCTCTTATGCACAGGAAGAAAAATGTTCACATTAGTATCGAAATACTCCTAAGTCAATAAAGAATCCACTGAGTTTCTTGGATTCATGAAGCCGACTCGTATCCAGATGTGGTAGTGCATGCCTGCAGTCTGTCCCAGCACTCAAGGAGCCAAGTGGGAGGATTACTTGATCTCAGGAGTTTGAGGACAGCCAGGGCAGACTATATCTAAAAACAAAAACAGAAAACGCACATGTATATGCGTATATGCATGTATCTATTAAATAATTTGTTAGGTCAGCTTACATGTAAATAGTAGCAACAGCTGAATCGCCTGAGCTGCTGAGAACCTGAGAGTTGTTCAGTCCTAGAGGCTGGGAACCTCAGCAGTTGGGATAAACCCACAATGGCTGTCTGAGGCTGGGGGTGGGGGCGGGACACTGAGAATCTGGTAGTTGCTTTGTCCACAGGGCTGTCTGCCTCAGCAGTCACAGTCTAGTGCCCCAAATCTGGAAGACTCCAAGAGAGCTATCACCTCCAAGGCAAGCAGGAAAGCCAAGCAAACAAGTGGCCAGTGACCTTCTTTCTGCCATGCCTCCGTTCTCAAGGGGATGGCTACCAGAAGGCGCCACCCACCCTCAGGTGGGTCTTCCCACATCAATCAAAGCAATGGGGATTTTTTTTTTTTTTTAGGTGAGACTCCCTACTCAGGTGATTCTAATTTGTGACAAGTTGACTTTAAAACCAACCCTAAGAGGTGAACTAATGAGTTTTCCAGTTCAGAAACTTCTGGCGCTTGCTGTTTGGATCCCTGCTTATGCATTCATCTTTTATTGAGCTGTCTGTGCCAGGGACCTCGTGCACAGAGTTGTTGAGAGTGGCATGCTGTGGCCAGGAGGCCTCAGGACCTCTCACGGTGGTCCCCTATAACGACTTGACTCTGTTCTGGCCGACAGAGTTGTTAAGTTCCGGATAGTTCTAGTTATTTGGCCATACTGGGCTTTGGCATCAGACACAATGGGCCCTAGCTCCAGCTCTGTCTCTTTCTTTCTTCTCCTGTTTCCTCAACTGCAAGTCATAATCCTGTCTCCATCCTAGGTGTATTGTGAGAATCAGAAAAAAAAAAGTGTATGAGAAAATACTCAGGACAGACTCCCTACTGAGCAGGCATCGGTGACCCATTTTTTCACTGTCCTTGTGGAAAGTCCCGAGTAAACCCTTCCTTTATCCATCTGCCTCACCAGTTGCCAGCAAATGCATTCCTGGCATTCTCTTCCTCTGGTGCCTGTCTCCTGTAGGTAGCCAGCTCATCCAACCCACTGAGTACCCTGGGAAGTATTAACATGGTGTTACAGTTGCCCCCAGCTTAATGTAGTCAACAGGAACTTCCTTGAGAGGATATATTTCTTCTAAGTAATTGAGACCAATCACACAGTAACTATTTTTAATCCATTCCCATTCAGTGTTGAGAAGTTAAGGTGAAAGAGGGCAGTAGGAGAGAGGGAGGGAGAGAGGGAAAGGAAGGAGAGGGAGGAGAAGGAGGGGGAGAGGGAGAGGGAGAGGGAGAGGGAGAGGGAGAGGGCAAAGTGACTATGCTTCTAATTCCAGTACTCAGGAGGCTAAGGCTGGAACAGGTATTTGTGAGTTTGAGCCCTGCATAGGCTATAAAACAGAGAAAGGGAGAAGGAGAAGGAGGGAGGGAGAAAGTAAGAGAAGAGAGAGAGGAGGGATCAAGAGAAAGAGGAGAGAAAGAGCTGGAGAAAGAAGAGGAGGAACAGAAGGAAGGAGGAGGAGGAAGAGGAGGAGGAGGAAGAGGAGGAGGAGAAGGAGAAAGAGAGATTAGAAAGAAAATAGAGAGTGTAGAAGTGAAAGATGTCTGCACAGATTGAAGTGAGCTAGGGAGAGTGAGAGAAGCTGGAGAGAGCATAAAAAATGGGGGCGGTTTGATGCTCAGACTTCACAGAGACTGGAAACATCTGGCACACTATCCGGCACACAGACTGTGCTCAATATATGTTTGCTGAATGACATGTTGGTGAAGAGCTGTGTAAGGCGTCACAGTCCTGGCACCGAATTGCCATCTTATGTTCCTTGAAGAGGGTGTTAAGCTTTCCTTAGCTCTTCTACTGTCTTTCCTTTACAAGGCTAATTTGCTTGTAAATCACGATGCTTGGTTCTACAATAGTTCTTTATTATTTAACCTTCTGGAGTTCCACTGTGGATAGGCCCAGCAGTAGCCAACTAGGGCAGAAAGCACCTTAGCTCCAGTGGCCAAAGTCCAGTACACTAGCAGGCAGGGAAACCCAAGGTTTCTATTGAGTACAGCCTGTGAAATGCTCATCAGCATTCAACTTTACCTAGAGTAATGGCCAGACTGTGGCATGCTTGGGGCATTATGATAGGGCAGGGAGAGAGCCAGTTTTAGACTGGTGGTATTTATCAATGGCTGTTCTGGTTTCAACCAGATACCAGCAGTGATGGCCTTCAGGCATTATTCCATGGAGTACCTATGCCAGGGTTAGATTAATCACATGCTTCACAGTAGGAACTCTGACCAATAGGTAGCAAGATACCTTTATTTATTTGTGTGTTTACATGCTTATGTGTGTGTATATTAATGCAGGTATGAATGCGTGTGTGTGTGTGTGTGTGTGTGTGTGTGTGTGTGTGTGTGTAGGTCAAACATCAGGTGTTGGCTAGCCAGCAAGCACCAAGCATCGTTCTGACTGCTTCCCCAGAGCTGGAGTTATAACTGTGCACCGCTGTGCCTGACTTTTATGTGTGCCAGATGTTTCTGAGGCTCCAAACCCAGGTCCTTCTCCCAGGGTGGCGAGCACCTCACTAACTCATCCACCCCGGTTCTGTTCGTTTTGCTTTGGGTTTTTTGAGATGGGTTCTTTCAGAGTAGGCAGGCCAGGTTGGCTTCAAACCGATGATCCCTTTGCTTCCCGCTTCCAGATGCTGGGGTTGCAGGCATGCACTGTCAGTCTGTACGATGTCATAAATGCCCCTTGCTTGTAAGTCATGTCGTTGTTGCTCCCCCCCAGGCACCTCGGAGAGTTGCCGCCTGACCCCCAGATTCCTTCACCTGGTTAGCTTGTGTGTATGCTTGCTGTCTTCTGCATGAATGTTGCTTTATTCTTTGCTTTGTTGGAAAAATTCACTCGGTCATCTTCTTTGTTCTTTGAGTACTTTTAAGGTTACCAAAAGATATACATTCACTCATTTCTCAAGGAAAATTCTTCCCTACATCCTTTTCTACCACCATTTCCCCCCTTCCGAACTAAAAAGACCTTGATATTATTGGTGGATCTTGGTTTACAGTTTGTAAGCAAAGTATATCTTTGGGGTTTTATTCAATGATGTTTGGCTATCATCTACATATACCTTGTTCTCTGTACCTGATATAAATTGGAGGTTTGGTAAGTACTTGTGAATAACCGAATGAATGAATCTATTTGGTAATATTTATGTTTAATTTTTTTTTTTACAGTACTGGGGATGGTACTAAGGGATTCATGCATGGTGGATGGGCATTAAGCTATTAAGCTGTACCCTTAACCTTTAGTAATCTCTTAAAAAAAAAAACCCTGGGGGCTGGAGCAGTGTCACAGAGGTTAAGAGCCCTTTGTGCTCTTGCAGAGTGCCCAAGTTCAGTGCCCAGCACCCAAATCCAACAGCTGACAAACACCTGGAACTCCAGCTCCAGGGAATGCAGTGCTCTCTGCTGGCCTCTCCAGGTACTCAAACTCATGAGTATGCAAGCATGTGCACACATATAGACACACACCTAGTTATGCACACACAGACACACATATGCACAGAGAGACACATAATTCACAGAGAGATACTCTCACACTCATACAGACACACACACACACACATACACATATTTATCCACACATACACAGAGAGAAACAGACACACACCCACTGTCACACATACAGACACTCATCCACATATACACGCACTCACACACATACACATATACTCACACACATACACACAGAGAAACATATGGACAGAAAGACAGACATACCCACTCATACACATATGCATGGAGAGAGACACACACATGTCATGCATACACTCACACACACACATCCACTCACATATATACACACAGAGAGAAACGCACACAGACATACACACTCACAGAGAGATACACAGACACACATACACAGAGAGACAGACACACTCATACACACAGAAATAAACACACACACACACACACACACACACACACACTCAGAGACTTACATACACACAGACATAATTAAAAAATAAAATAAATCTTATTAAAAAGACTTGGTATTTACCAGTGACTAGTTAATACTTTTGTGGAATGATTAATCACTGTCTTGAGTATGAGCCACTTAATGAGAGAAAGCTGGTTGTTCCATCACTGTCTAGCCTATTCTGTTTACGTTTTTTGTGACTTAATTTGTTTGCCTATTTGTGCGTATGTGTGTGTGCATGTGTGTGCCTTTGTGGAAGTCAGAGGCTAGCAGTAGGTGTTGGCCTGTTTTAACTTTATGTAGAGGAAACGTTTGCTCCCTAGTCACCCATGATATTTTACCTTGAGGCTATTAAATGAATCATGTCCTTATAAGGCAGAATGAGCAAAAGGACGTGGATGGTTCATACAGTACTCAGGCCCACTGCTCAGAAAATGATCCTGTAATGAACAACTGGTTATATGGGACAGCACAGCATCATTAGGAGAAACAGTTTTAAAGAACTGGCAAGCTCAATTGCTATAGTTTGGATCTTAAGGGTTCCGTCAAAAGTCCCTGTGGTAGAGGCTTGTGCACCCCAGGCAGGAGATGTGAGAGGGATAGAGCCTTTACTAGGTGAGGCCTAGTAGGAGGGTGCCATATCTACAATGTCCCCACAAGCTGGAGATTTGAGCGCTGGATCTCTAGCTTGTGGTCTTATTTTGAAGGTCAGGGAAACCTGTAGAAAGCAGAGCTCGGCGTGTGGAAGGAGGTATCTAGAAGGGAGTCTCTGAGGGTTGTAGCTGCCCAGGTTCTGCCCAGGGTTGGCTTCCTCTGCTTCCTGGGGTAGGTTATGCCAACAGCTACGGCCCAGTCAACAGCCGTTTCGACGACGTGCTCCTGCCGGCATCAGTGAAGCTCTTCCAACACCATGTCTCTCTGCTGTGATGAACAGAAATCTCTCTGAAACCATGAGACAAAATAAACCATCCACCCCTCCTGTTGCTTCCTCCAGGCCTTTTGTCATGGCAACAGGCAAAGTGACCAGTAAGATATCCTTACCCCTTGAGGCAAGCCCTTGAAGGGCAGTATGGAACTCGAGAGCCTGCACCTCCCTCACTTTTCCTTTCCACATAAGGTGAGTAGCTTTGCTTTGCCACACACTCTGCCATGACGTGATAGCATGGCCCTGAGTAACAAGACTGAAACCTTTGATACTTAGTGAGTTAAACCTTTTCCCTTTCCAGGTTGATTATCTCAGGCATTTGTTATAGCAATGGAAAGCTAGCACACTGTTACAGTAAAGGAAAATCGTTTCTCTTATCCTCAGCTGCCACTCGTGTGGTTCTCTAGGTTGCCATCCTAGCTAAATCCACTCTAGTATGCTAAGAAGTGGTTGGAATAAGGTCCCACGTCTATTAGTTATAAATTATTTTACAATATTTCTACCCTCTGCCTGAAGTTTTCCTTATATCCTACAATGTTGGGGGGCCTTTTGTATTTGACGGAGGCCCTGTCCAGCTCTCAGATCGAATTTAATCGAATTTAAGAATTTTTTTTTTCTCATTCCCAAGAACGACAGTCCTTGGTGACGTCATCTCACGTCTGGGTCTTGCCTCGTACGTGTTATGATTTTATCATTCTTTGTTACATTTCTCATTGTTAAAGCACATTGCTGATGGCACAGTATTTCTTCCACTCGTAAATGCTGATGCTGCTATCCTCTGGGTCAGAGAGAGGTCACAGTCTGTTCTAAACCGTAATCACTAGCTCCAGCATATGACTGTGAGCTTAATTAGTCCCCCATACTGGTGTGGAGACACTGAACCTCGCGGCTGAACGGGGCCTGCGGAAAGCATCTGTCCTCGTCCCTTTACCTCGTGGCAGGCGGTCTCTGAGCCATCTGAAGGATGCCTGTTAGAACCGAGCTGAAGTGCACACTTCCAAGAGCCTCTGGGACAACAGTCCCACAAACTCTGTCTGATGTTGGAAGTCACTAATACTGATAATCGAGAGTTTCCCCTTTGGAATCTGTCAAATAAATCTTCTCTGAATAGATGGTTCTCTTTGATTTGCTTATTTTTAAGAAGAAAAGAAAAGTTGACAAAAATCTGCATAGGAAAACACTTTCTGTGCTTCAAGGTTATGGTAAACTCATTTGCATTTTCTCTTTTTTTTCAGTTCAATAGTAAGGCATATTCTCATGATCAATTGCTGCTAGCTTTTCTGATACTTTATTATGGGGTAGGACAATATTTCACTCAAAGCACACAAACTTTACATGAAGATTTTATTCTTATTTTTAGGTTTTGTGTATATATACATGTGAGTCCAGAGCCCCAGGAAGACAGAAGAGGACTTCAGATCCCCTGGAGCTGAGGTCACAGGTGGTTGTGAGCTTCCTAGTGTAGGTCCCGGGACTCGAACTCAGGCCCTCTTTATGAGCAATACACACTTTTAATCACAGTGTGGTCTGTCTAGCCCCACAAACTTTACTTTCATTAATTTAATTTAATTCAGTGATGTTCTTTGAGTCATAGTCTTATTCTATAGCCCAGGCTGGTCTTGAACTCATTATCCTTCTGTTTCAGACTCTTGAGTTCTGAGGTTACAGCTTTGTGCCACCAAGTTTGGTATAAACTGTTTTTAAGAAGCAATAAAAAAAAAACATAAAACTTATACATGTTAATGAAGTACCATGTAACACTTCGATACATGTGTAAAATGTACAATGTTTAAGTCAGTTTAAGCATTTTTATCTCCTTAAACTTATCAGTTATTGTAAAAATATAATTATTAGTTTTTGAAAACATATGGTACCTAGTTTATATACATATAGTACATATCTATAGACACTTCGTTGTGAGACAGTGCCCCAGCACTCCTTGCTTCTATATAACTTTACCTTAGCACTTATTGATCAATCTTTCTGCCCTGCTACGTTCCCCAGGTTGTGGCAATCACCATTGTATGTTCAAGTTGTATGTGCGCATGTGCTTCCCTGTGGAGGGGATGTCGGAGAGTGGTGGGTGCAGAGTTCAATGTTAATTCCCCTCCCTCCTCTTCATTTTCTGAAACAGAACTTACACCTTGACAATCTGACTAGACTGACTGGCCACCAAGCTCTAGCGATCTTCCTCTCTCCCTGAGTGCTGAAACTATAGGCAGTGTCTCTGTGCCTGGCATTTACCTGAATGTTTGGGATCTGAGTTCAGGCCCTCACTTTGGCGCAGCAAGAACATTACACAGAGAACCATCTCCTCGGCCCTAGATGGATTTTGAGGCAGGATCTTGCTGTGTAGACCTAGGCTAGCCTTAAATTCACGATTGTCCCAGAGTTCTGTGATTATAGGGATGTGCCATTAAGCTCAACCTCTCTGTGCTGTAAGATTTTAAAAGAGAACTTAGTGAATGCAATTCGGCAGGTGCTTAGCAGAGAGGTTGCTCAATGCATGCTAGCTGTTGTCAGTGCTTCTTGACAGCCATTGTATAAGAAAAGACATTGCAACCCCCTTGGGTTTCCTAAATTTAAATCTAGGTCTGACAGTGCAGATGGATGGCAGAGTCCTTGATTGGCACACACAGGCCATGGGTTCAATTCAGCTCATACAAAAGAAGTAAGTGGAAATCCTTAGACGCCAGCAGGCCAACAGGGAGCCTGTCTTCTTAGCCTAGGAAGAGACTCACCTGTCTGCTCCTGGTTCTCTGAGGGAGTTTCCATGCCACGCAAAGAACAAGACAAAGCAGAGCATGGGCAGAGGCTGCCGCACGCTGGGAGAAAACCGGTGTCGTTTCTACCTTCACAGAGCAGAGGTTTAGGGGAAAAATCTATCGAGTAAGCAGGCACGCAAGCAAACAACATACAGTGACTTAAATGCGGATGTAGAACGGCAGGATTCACGGTGGAGGTGGAATTGAACTCAGGACCCCTGGAAGAGCAATCAGTGCTGTTAACCACTGAGCCATCTCTCCAGCCCCTGCATTCTGTTTGTTAAAAGTGGGACACTTGAGGGGATATAGACCTAACCGCTCAGTAGGAGTATTAAATCATTTGTCATGTTTTCCAAACCATCAACAAAGTTTAAATCTTAAGTCCTTTGTTCTTAAAGCTTAAGAGGCTTATTAGGGCAGAGATGTTCATTTCACAGTAGCCAAGAATGAAGGAAGGAAAGAAGAGGGGAAGGAGGGAGAAGGGAAGGAAAGAGAGGGGAGAGGAATATGTTGGGGACCAAACACAATCTTCATAGGGAAACTAGTTTTCCAACTGACCTCTGGCTCCTAGATTTACTTCCGCCTTCCAACAGCCCCACTCCCTGTGAGGCCATCAGTGAATGAACATACTCATTGGTAGGGTTGGAACCACTATGACACAACGGCTTCTGAGCACTGGTGTATGGGGAACCAGACCTTCAGCAGACAAGTCTTCCAGAGATGCTATATCCAAACTTTAACGAAGTGAGTTGAGATTGCCCATTGATACGAAGTGCTCTGCAGTGGGTGCCCCAATGTTGGTCATAAGGTGAGGGAGACCCAGGAAAGGGGACCAAGGAAGAGAAGGAGGAACCAACTGGGAAGTATGATTGGTGCAATCAACTACTGCTCAAAGGTCGGGAGAGAGGCGGATTGTGGATGGATTATTGCTGTGGTGCTATAGAAGTCCCTGGTTTCCCCTGCCCAGCATTTCCAGAGTGTGGTAACTAGAACCTTCAACTCTCACCTTGCTGGCTCTCAGTTCTAGCTGAATCACCTCCACTCCCAGCCCAGGACTAGGAGGGGACACACTGCCTTGCTTCTGTGACACAGTAGCCCAGAGCCTGACCAAATGTGTCCCGTGGATACAATTTATAAAAAACCTCTAGTTATCCTTTCAATTTTCAAACTTACCAAATAACTCCAACAGTGGATACTATCTGTAGTATGTTTGACCATAAATAGTTTTGAAAATTCTGTTTGTAGGAGAGCTTGTTTATGTAGTGCTTTAAGGAGAGATGAGAAAGGGCAAATGGGCAAGATCTGCTGACAAGCGGGTGGGAAATAGTAGATTGTGAACCCATTAATCAAACACACACATACACAGAGAGGGGGGGAGGGGGAAGGGGGAGTGGAAGTAGGAGGTGGC
>NC_034594.1:152130794-152149838 GCF_900095145.1 Mus pahari
GTGTGTGTGCGCGCGCGCACATGCGCGCATCTGTGTGAGTGTGTGTGTGTGTGTGTGTGTGTGTGTGTGTGTGTGTGTATGTGTGTGTTTGTATACACCTTAGGTTGACATCTGTATCTTCCTTAATTCTTCAGCTAAGTTTTTGAGCCCGGGTTTCTCACTGAATCTGGAGGTAGTCAGTTTGGCCCACTAGCTGGCCAGCAAGCCCCAGGAGGCTTCTGTCTTTTCTTCCCAAGAGCAGTGTCACTAGGCTTTACACGTGGGTGTTGGGGAACCAACTTAACGTTCAAACCCTGGAACAAAGGAATCCTCTGACATCCACCTGTGTCCCTTGGCGTGTGCCCACCCCTTCCAATAACAATAAATGAAAGTCTGAAAAGAAAGCAAGCATTAATCAGAGAGTCTTTTTCTCCCCCCTTTAAATGGTGAGGCTTTGCCATTGATATTACTAATATAATGAGTTTGAAATGCAAGGACTAGCACGTGCTACTGTTTCTGTCTTCAGAGGATAGGTGAACCTAGAGGGGAGATAGTGAAATATCTTCAATTTGTTTTTAAAAATGAGAAAAATGTTTTAAACCAGAATAGAATTATACCCTTTCCCCTCCCCCCTTTCCCCCCTTTACCCCCTCCCATGTCCTTGCCCCACTCTCATGTTGATAGATCCTTCATTGGACGGACACACACACACACACACACACACAATTCTCTAACCCAGATTTTGTTGCGATTTGAGGGCTGGCTACTGTGCTCTGTACAAGCCATTATAGGGGCCTGTGCTTATCTGTGGAGAAAGGCTAATTCTCCTTCCAGTGATCATTAGTTGCCTATAGTTCTCTGTCTAGGGGTGGGACCCCACAAAGACTTCTTCCATGTTAAGGAGACCATTGATACTGCCTTTGTTCCAGTCTTGTTTATGCAGCCATTTCTGGGTGAGGCTGTTTCATGGGAGACTTACTGGTGTTTTAGCTCTTACAATCTTTCCCTCCTCCTCCTCCTCCTCCTCCTCCTCCTCCTCCTCCTCCTCCTTCCCCTTTTCCTCCTCTTCCTCCCCCCTCCTCCGTGTTCCCTGAGCCATAGAAGGGAGCTATGATGTATCTGTTGGCTGGGCTCTCTACAACCCAGTGAACCCAGCACTGTGTCCAGTTGTGTTTTCTTGTGACAGTTTCCATTTTCTGTAAAGACTTGTTTCTTGGAGGATGGGTGCTGGCCACACTTGTCCAGAGAAGATGGCTCAAGCACAGAGAAGGTTCAGGGGTACAGGTCTAGATCTAGGCTGGTAGGTTTGTAGAGGGCAGAGGGTTGGGCACTATGGTTACTTGTTCGTATTTGCTGGAGATTGGTTCTAGGACCTCTCCTCACTCCAGCTTCCAATCTCAGCACAATTCAAGGTTGTTCAAATTCCCCATAGTATTTTTAAATAAGTTACACATGTCCCTTTATATATTTTCCAATGTTTCAAGATTATTTTAAATACCTAATATAAATGCAGTGTAATTATTTATTATACTTATGAGTTGCTTATGGAATGTTGATAAAAAGTGCATACAGTGTTAGTACACTTTCCATCTGTGGTTGGCTGACAGTGCAGACATAAAACCTTCAAATATGGAGGTCTGACTTTAGAGCATGAACTCTGTACGAATCATAGTAAGTCCTACTATTTTTTTTGCTGTTATTAATTGATAACATATTTGTAGGTGTACATTTGTGTGAGGTTGTGAATGCACTGATATGGGACTTGCTCAGTAGGCTGGCTAATCTGGCAAACTAGTGAGCTCCAGGGGTCTGACTTTGCCTCCCTTGTGCAGAGGTTCCAAGTGCCCGTGTTTGTGCCTAACTTCTTACGTGCTTTCTAGAGGAACTGAACACAGGTCCTCCTGCTTACATGGCAAGAAACTTCTCTCCAGAGCTACCTCCCAGGCTCTGTTCGCCATTATTGAAACTATGCTTATTCTTGAGTAAGAGGTACCAAGTTAAGCATAGGGCTGGTTGTTATAAATATTAATTGGTAAACAGCTTCTTCTATTCTTAGCCCTGAGTTGGAGAGTTGATTGGAAAATGTACACACTGTGGGCTGTTTAACCACATATGTCCTTTCTTAACCTACCATTTTACCTTCTCGTCTTTTTCTTTTCTTTTTTTTTCTGAAAGATAGGGTTAATTGTCAACATCTTCACAAAACTCTCTGATTATTTCAACCACACTGGGTGTTTGCTGTGCAATACATTTAACCTGTGTTCATTCTGAGGCTGAGTCCCACAGAGACCTTCCCCAGGCTCTTTGCCTCAAGAGCACCCTGCCTGCCAGACAGCCTGGGTTTCGAGGTAGCACTTCAGGGGATGTACCACCACTGGGCCTGCCCCTTTCTTTGGCTTAAGCTCAGTTTCATTAACAAGCACGTTCACACTTCAACTAGAACATTTAAAATAACACCCGCACAATGTGTTTAGTGTTCAGTTAATTATTAAGTCTCTAAGCTTGAATTATTCAAGCAAAATTGATTGGGTTCAACCTTCTTCCTTCTCTTTGTGCTTTAAAAAAAAAATAAATTCTCTCCTCTCCTCTCTACATAATTTGGAAAGGGTTATTTAATAAGTTTCTATACCTGGTCTGTGGGTGGTACCCAAGGGCTAATTAGAATAGGTATCGAGGACAGGCAGCTTGAGTCTTTTGTTAAAAATTGTGTTTAAGGCTGGGGTGTGGTTCAGTGGGCACAGCCTGTTTGCCACCCTGTATTCTTTTCTAAGCCCTGGGAAAAAAATAGCATCTGCAATCAATTCATATATTTCTATTACCAGTTAGACCTTTCAAGAGAACCGACAGGGTTCACCTTCCTCGCCAACTGGTTTCTAATTGTTTAAAAAGTTCATTTTACCTCTTTTATATGTGCATGCACATATGCCTGTGTGATTGTGGAGATCAGAGGGCAATTCGTGAGAATCGATTTCTCTGCTTCCATCGTGTTGGGCCCAGGGATGGAACTCGGGCTGTCTGGCTTGGCAGCAGGTCCTTTGCTTGCTGAACCGTCTGGTCTCTGTGTGCTAATTTTTTTAATTTTTAAAAACATTTTTATTACTTATTCTCCTGAGTAAATGAACTTGTTAAAAATGTGTTGACTTCATTTTAAAAACTTGGTGTGGCTGAAGAAATTTCTTGACCTAGATAGATGGTTACAGACGATATAAAACTATCCTTTCCCATGCAACGTCTTTGTGACAATGTGGTAGGGAAAAAAGTGTAACACCAATGGCAATGGAATAACAGTAACTAGTGTCAAATGGTATTATCTAGTTTAGGATCACATTTCACGTTTATAATTTTGTTACTAGTACAATTAAGTAAGGAACAGGTACAGATGTCATGGCTGGAGATGATTAACCTTTTGTCTGAACCTATTTAAATATCACTCACATGTCAAGAACACATTGAAAATAATGCAGCCCTTATTTATGCCAGCAAGAATAGACTCGGAAAGTATACATTTCAGAAAAGATTCACCATATTCTTCGAATCACGGCAACTTTAACCTGAGCCGTCATTTTCTGACTTCATATCTAGGCCTTCATTTCTGGTTCTCCCTCTGCTTTTGTATTACTGAGATGTAAGAATGATACATGCATTGACATGGAAAACGGGTGTGGGGAAGGCATATAAAATAACCACATTTTGGAGGAGGATCTCACTTGGGGGTTGGGGCGATAATGGAAACGCAATATCCCGGTTTAGCTGTATCAAAAGTACGATCTTCCATGAGCATTATGGAGGGAACGCTCTCAAAATCCAAGACCACAAAACCCTGAAAGGGCCTCACCAGCAGCAGGTGCCTTGGCTCTCCAGTAACTTACTTGCTTTTTGCTGCATTTGCTACCGGGCCGCAGAGTGGCGGTTCCCATATCTGAAAAGTGTGCCGACAGACGGAGTTGTAGGTTTGGTGACAGTGATGAACTATGTTGATTGGGGGAGCTGAATCCCCGTGGGAGCTTGTAACCTTGGGTGAAGAATAACAGGCATGATCTAGTTTATTTCTGGAGGAAAACACGCCAGGCTTCACATTGGGGAAACTTTGGGATACAGAAACGGGAATCCCTCTCTTTTGAGATCCCGCATGCACGACAAGGATGGTGGAGCAGACCAGTCTCTTATTATTTTTCCATCCTGGGGGAACGACACAAATGCTGTGGATTAGGAACACCGGAAATTAGGAGTCTGGGGCGTGGGAAAGCCGAATGGGGGCAGGGTGGGCAGGTAAACAGCGTCGGGAGCGTCTGTCCTGTCCTAGAGCGGTTGGAAGCCGAGGGTACCGGTGCGGGACAGACGGCATCTCCGCAGACGTGGAGGAAGAAGGCCGGCTGCGGGAGTGGACCCCGCGGGGACCCCGGGAGGCGGCGAGGCACGGTGGCGCAGTTCCCAGCCCGTGCCTCACCGGGCCATCCCGTTCCACACCCGAGTCGCCCGGGTAGATCCCGCTCCCCCGGCTGCGGCCGCCGCAGTGCCGCGGGCCGAGGCGATCCCCCTCCTCCGGGGCCCGGGCTCGGCTGGGCCGCAGCGTCGCCGCTTCCAGCCGGGTCGGGGGGCGGGGCGCGCCGCCATTTTGGATCCGGCGGGTCCGCGAGCCTCCGCCTGCGCGCCGCGGCGCCGGGAGCGGCCTCGGGGAGCCTAGGGCGCGGGCGCGGGCGGCGCGGGCGCGAGCGGCGCGGGCGGGCGGGGGAGGCGGGCAGAGGAGGAAGGGAGTGGTTGGGAGCCGGGCTGCGGCAGCCTCAGGTCTCCTCAGTGGCGGCAGCGCCCCCTCCTCCCGCGCCTCAGCCGCCTGCGTCCGTCGGGAAAGATGCCCTCAGCCCAGGGCTGGGAAGAAGGGACCCGCGTCGTCGCCCGAACCGCGGCTGCCGCCCGCGTCCTCTGAATTCGTCAGCGCAGCCCCTCGCCGAGGGGCGGCGGCGGCGGCGGCGGCCGCAGGGCGCGAGCGGGAGCCCGGGCGCTGCGCCCGGCGGCACGGCGCGGCCCGCCAGCGGCCTCCGGCATGGAGCGGGCTCGCGCGGCCAAGTAGCCGCCGCCCCCGGAGCCCGGCGCGAGAGCCGCCCGCAGCCCGCCTCATCCCGGCTGCGCCGCCGGCCAGGCCCCGGGAGAAGCCGGGAGGAAGATGACGCGTCCTCGCCGCAGTCCGCTGGAAGCAGGACTCGCTGCAAAGCCCTAGGAAGAAAGAGCTCGGAGCCGAGGCTCGGCGCTCCCGCAGCTGCCCTCCCTTTGCCGCGGAGGACTCGCCCAGGCGCTATCCGAGTGGAGGTTGGGAGCATTTGCAGCAGAATTTTTGGCTTTCCCTCCCCCTCCATACGTTCCCCCCTCCTCCTTTTTCAATTTTTCTTCTTCCCGGGAAGTGAATTGCTGATGCCAAGGGGACTTTATTCATTAATGATGCAACTGGATTCGTTTCAGGATTATGTTGCACGAATTGAATTTTGAATGAAGGAGTTTTTTTTTTTCTTTTTTTGAAAGGAGTGTTGACTCTTTAGTTCGTTGTACTTTTAATTATTATTTTATTTAAATATACAATTTAATTGTATTATTCACTTAAAATATTAAATCTATATTTTATGGAAACTTACCCTCAAGATATATATGTTTATGGGTGAAATTGAAGACGCTTCCGTTAAGTGAGGTGACTGGTGTATTGGATGTTTAATTCAGCACCGGCATTGCATGACAGTTGTTGAAATAACAAGTGGTTTATTTTTAAAAACCACATCTTTAAACTTTTAGGTTCAGATAGTAACAGTAGACATCGTAAGGGCATTTAAGAGAAAACCAGCAGAAATCGAAGCAAACATGTCCGGAGAAGTGCGTTTGAGGCAGTTGGAGCAGTTTATTTTAGATGGGCCAGCTCAGACCAATGGGCAGTGCTTCAGTGTGGAGACGTTACTGGACATACTCATCTGTCTTTACGATGAATGCAATAATTCTCCATTGAGAAGAGAGAAGAACATTCTTGAATATCTAGAATGGGGTAAGTTTTATTTTTTAATACTCTTAATGTGTTGCTGGGCATGAGCATTATTAACTATAGTGAAAATGATGTGTATATCCTTAACAACAGAACAAACGCCTGTTAGTCAAGACTTCTCTCTCCTAGTTTTTCTTAACTGTTTGCCAGGGTAAAGCTGTGCGGCTTAATTGTTGCCTGGTTGTTTGGCCTTGCTGTTTGTGAACTCACTGCGTTTGGGGGGCCGCAGCAGGAGCTTCAGAAGTAAGGCTGGGATTGGCAGGGTTGGATTATTGAGCACAGTTGTCACAACCTTACAGTGGGAGGGTATTTGTTGGTTGGAACATTCCTTCCCAGTCTTTGAAAATCACTGGAGATGAGAGGAGATGTTGAAGTCCCTGTGTTCATTTTAGGACAACAGGAACGTGGAGGTGGTGGTCAGTGGGTTTGCTCTCATCTCTGGATAGCACTGGCAAAGGAGTCTACTAAACATGGACTTTACAAAAATTACTAGGTTCCTGAGAAATAATAGAAATTGTGTGTGTGTGTAAAGCAGATGTAGTTGGAGAATGTTTGGAGGCAGCTCCACCTGCCTTAGATTTTATTCTAAATTGAACTTGTATCTACACTGGCTAGATGTGACCCAGGTGACCTGTCCTAGTGGACTAGATCAGTGATGCTGGCAACTCTGCATGTGACCTTCAAGGCTTGTCTGAACTCCTGTAGCCTCTGATGTCACTCACTCTGTGAGGGAAGTCTGACATCCAGCAGTGGCCTTCACTGCCCAGGCTGGTAGAGAGTGGTACTGTAGCTCCGGAAGGATTTGGGCCATTTAGAATTTTGTGCTGTTGAAATACTTTTAGCCAACTAAATGATTTTTATATCGGAGATCTTTATTCCCAAGTAAACCTTAGTTTTTCTGAAGTAAAAAATTAAGTGCCCCTTGTTTCTGTTTTAAAATTCATTCAAAATTTGTTTCTCAAGTCAACTCCCACTTTAAGAATGCCTCTGTGAAGCCATTTTAATTCTCCTGTTTTCCAATATTAGATGAGTGATTGCGAGTAGCACGATATTACAAGGTTTAAAAGAAAATGTGCCGATGTACATGGGATGATTTCACAAAGCAGTTTGCCATCAGCATGCTGGAAATGTAAGAAATCTTAAATCAGTTGTCAGGAAACCTCTCTCTTGAGAGTAGGTAGTTTTTATGTTGGCACTGACTTTGCATCTACCTGCCTTTTTATGTGTAGGATACAATATTTTATGAAGCATATGGAATCTTACACCCTGTGTTTCATAAACTTAGGAATTCTGTGGTGTTTCTTTTTTTGAAGACTTAAAAGGTTTCAGTACTCTCAGAGTTGGAATTTGAGTCCTTCAATTATGGCTTCATAGTGATACTGTAGTCTGTGATTATGATTGTCATTTAATATCCTTTTCATTCGCAAAACAGTAGGAGAACTCTTTGTACATAGCAGTGGCAAATATAATTTAAAATAGTGTATTATATAAGGGAAAATGCATTTCCATGGCTTCTTGATGTGTAGTTTTATGCTATGGGGTATTTTGCCATCTTATTAAAATAACCTCTGTAGCTTCCATTTAGCATCTCTTCTTGGATTTTTTTTCTCTGTTTATGAAGATACTTTGCAAACACACACATACATATTTACTTATACTAAAAAGTAAAACAAAGATCAAGGGTTTGGCTACATTCACTGTATTTTCTTATTTTTTCAGAGAGAGGGTCTTATGCCACTCTTGAAGTCACTGTGTAACTGAGGCTGGGCTTGAATGCCCAGTCCTTCCATCTCCTCTGTCTTCCCAGTGCTGGCATTACTGTGCATTACCATGTGCAGATTATATAGTGCTGGGAATTGAACCAAGGGTTTTATACATTCTAGGCAAGTACTCAACCAATTGAGTTCAATCCCCAGTCCAAAATCATCTTTATTCTTATTAATAATTTCATGTCTTACCTTTTTAGTTGTCTAATATATGGTATGATGAGACTCTACAGTCTCATAAACCATTACTGGTGCTCTCAAAAGGCTTATTTTTATTATTTTAAATTATATATGTGTATTGGTCTGGTGTGTGTTGTAAGTGCAAGCTCTTGAGGAGGCCCCAGACATCTGATCCCCTTGGAGCTGGATGCTGGCGGCTGACATGGGGGCTGGGAACCAAACTCAGGTCCTCTAGAAGAACCATTTGCCCTCTAAGCTACCAAATCATCTCTTCAACTCCAAGAGAGAAGTTTAAAACTTAAAAACTCTTCTTCCTCCTCTTCCTCCTCTTCTTCCTCTTCTTCCTCTTCCTTCTCCTCTTCTTCTTTAGATTATAATAGTTATATCATTTCCCCTTCCTTTTCTTCCATCCACACTCTTCTATAACTCTCTTTCAAATTCATGGCTTCTGTTTTCATTGTTTTACACACACACACACACACACACACACAAAACACACACAGATACATACACACAGACACAGACACAGATACATACACACAGACAGACACAGACACAGACACACACAGATACACACATACATATATACTCCTAAAATCATAAATACATGCTTAGTCTGCATGATGTTACTTGTATTTATGTTTTCAGGGCTGAACATTTGGTTTTGGATAACCAATTGGTGTGCTCTTCCTGGGGAAGAGAGACTAGAACTTTTAAGGAATTATTTTGTGTACTTAGGCTTTTAAGCCTCTGGCATGCTCTTCCCTTCATAAGAATTAGAAGTGGAAGTGTTGCAGAGATGCATCGTAAGTGGTTTTGTCATTTACTGTCTTTGAGCTATTGTGGATCTTAGATTAAGAATGATAGTGTCTTTTCATTTAAGTATTGCAATGAGTTCATTTATTTATTAGTCTCCTTCATTTATTAGTCTTATCACTACATTTTGGGAAATGTTCTATATTATTCCCATTGCCAAAAGTGTATAAGAATATCTAGATTAGGTTTTCAGATTGTGAATTGACTTCACCTTAAATTTTTAATGAATTATTAACTTTTTGGGATGGAAATTTATAAGAATATTACTAAGGTTAAATTTGACATTTTAGATTTGCTTCAAGATGTCATCTTTGGTTTGATTTTCGTTATTCAAAAAGTATTGTCTTTAAGTCTTTTAAAAGACCCAGTAATTGAAATAGAACAGTGTAATTAAACACTCCATATTACATGTTAAATATTTGTGTTTGGCATTTGCATTATTGGAAGTACCACCTAGATGCTCCATATTTTTGCAAGGGATGTCTGGTTACTTTTAAACACGTCAAAATTTTGTGTGTATCGCTCCATTAATTTCATTTGATTCCAAGTTATGGTCCATTTCCTCTCTGTAGTGGTACAGGTAATATTTTGTTCTTAGCAGTACCACAGGAAGAAAGCTCACCTATTCCAAGTCAAACATGCTGTTTTTCTTTTATAGCATTTCTTGGTTTTGGTGCTGAGGAAGAAAAGTAGAGTAGTTGAGAGGAAAAAGGGATTAAGTTAGTGAGTACCAGCCCAAGGAGATACAAACACTGTAAGACCAGAGGTCACTTCTGAACTTAATAATGTATATTTATTTTATAGTTACAGCAAGCAAGACTTGAAAAGCTTTCTTTCCTTTGATTGTTAAATTGTTGAAAAGATTTCTACTTATAGTCAGTAAAATTTGAAAGACTGTCTTTGATTTTTAAGTTGTTGGAAAGGTTATGGTTTCTGTTTTTTGTTTATATAAAAATAATTTTGTTGTCAGTAGTGGTTATAGTTAAGTTATAGTGGAGCTATAGAAGTAAAGTAGTTGTGATGTTGGAAACTAACGTGTTAGTGATGACATACATTCACTGTTATTAAATTGTTTTTCTTCTGCTTTGAAATGAGAAATTTGAATGTTAAGGAATTACTAATTTATTTTAAAAGTGGATATAGGATAACACTACTCAGAACAAGAGGAACTGCCAGGATTCCCTGTATGTAGATTACTTTTCTAGACTTTCTGATCTTGATCTTATAAGATTTAATGTAAGTTATCATTAACTGATTTTATAGCTTACTCAGATTGTATGCTACACCACAGGATAGTCTGATTATTAAACTTATTGCTAGGTCATATCAACAGCTATTGTAAGATAAACATTAGATAGTTAGCGTAATTATGTATGTATGTATGTATGTGTGTGTATGTATTATTTTATTATTGAGACAGGGTTTCTCTGTGTAGCCCTGGCTGCCCAGGAACTTGCTCTGTAAAGACCAGGGTGGTCTTGAACCTGGAGATTGGCCAGCCTCTGCTTCCTGAGTGCTAGGATCAAAGGAGTGAGCCACCACTGCCTAGCATAGAGTAGCTTTGAAGTTTATTCTTATTTTTTTCTTGTGTGAGTTGGGGTGATGATGGCTTGATTGGAAGGAAGGAACTGAATCGTTTCTAGAATACTCTACTTGTTCTTTATGTCTGCTGTTCCTCACTGTTAACTTTTCCTGAGTAGAAATATTTATCATACAGAATTGCTAAGATATTCATTGAATAAAGATTAAATTAATTTTTAAATAAATTTGTTTGTGATCATTGTAAATGTGTTTAAAGTATAGGTAGGCCACTTGTTTTCTTTACACTAGTCGTGAAATATTCTGTTTTAAGAATGGAAGTGGTTTATCTGAGCCAGTGTTGACATGTGCTGGAAATATTCTAAGTGATAGTTTGCTGTTGTACTGTTTCTCTCCCTTTCTCCTTTCTCTTCCTTCTTCCTGCTCACTTCTTCCTGAGGGAATTGACAAATAATATTGATTACTGTAACAACTTGCAGTATTGATTACTTGGTTAGTAAACTGTTTAAAATATCAATGCTCTGTGGATGAAAATGATGTCAAGGTTCTCATTTTAAGAATTTTAGAAGTATTTCATATGGAAACAAGGCATACTTTACTATAGCAATGTGAATAAATACTATAATATGTTGGAAACTTTATGAACTATTCCATAAGTCTTAGGACTTGATTACTACTACATAGTAAGTCCAATCTGCTTTAGGGCAAAAGAATCAAACTTGGCATGAGTTTTCTTGTGCTACTCAAATCTTACTTACTGCCAGGAAATTGTGTGTTAAGCTCGTTCTTTTTCATTCAGTTGGGTGTAATAGTTAAAAAAAAAGTCAATATATGAAGTCTAACCAACATTTAAAAGTTAGGCTAGAAATGAAAACAATCAGGTTCATCATTCCTAGAAAGAGGAAATGCAGAGCATTTGTGCTTTGTCGAATTTCTCACTCTTGTATCTTACAGACTGAGATTAGAGGAGTTTGGAATGTTGTGTAGATGCAGATATATACGTTAGCTAATAATGAAAATATTAGAAGCATGGCTCCTGTTTTCGGAAAGAACATGTCAAAGATCCAGGACAACAAATAGAAATAATATAATAAAGGGGAATGTACATAGGGACAAGATTGGGAGGGAAAGGGGCAGAGGAGAGCCTGGACTAGGGAGAGGATGCGAATGAATTGAGAGAGAGAGAGAGAGAGAGAGAGAAGGAAGGAGGAGGAGGAGGAGGAGGAGGAGGGGAAGGGAGGCAGGGAGGGAGGGAGGGAGGAAGGGAGGAAGGGAGGGAGAGAAGGAGGAAGGTGAATTCAGGTGAGTGTATGGACTCTTTAGGAGTAGTTTGTCTTTTAATTCTTTTTTGAACTCTATTTTTGAGTCAGGGCTTCTTCATCTAGTTTACTTCTCTGGTTTCAAAGCTTGGTGTTCCTTGAATCCATGCCCTATTACTGCCGTATGTGTGTGTATGTGTGTAAATGTGCAGAGAAATTTGTACGTTTGGAAAGTCAACACAGATATAATTCAAGTAAAATATTTCAGGTTATCCTAGAATTTACAGAATGTATTGGATTACAGAATCATCATTTTGAATAACGTCTGTAGGGTCAATGACAAGTATTTTAATGCATATTCTTAGAGAAATGTTCCTTTGCAACTTTTTATTGAGGTTAGAGAGAAACTTTGAGAAACTTGAATCTAGCTTTGAGTAAGTTATATTTTACTTAGTGCCTGTAGACTTATATTTGTGTGTGTGGAAGTCCCGTGACCTGAGAGATAAATTTAATCATGGTAGAGTAGTACTGGTGCTGTTGATAGAATGACATCTAAGAGACAGGCTGCTTACAGTGGGCTTGGAATGGTCCACTGAAGGCCTGTGCTGCTGGCTCCTGGATGACTGAGATGTCCTATGGCATTCTTCATGTTCTGATCGAACTAACTCCCCATGGAAAGGCACTTATATGATTTTAGATACAGAAATTCTCACTTTGTTTTTATAGCTCCAGTTACTATAATTTTAACATTTACAAAACTATTTTGTGTCTAAAAATTTATTCATTATGATGTTTAGAAAGAAAAAGCCTTGACTCTTGCAATTTCATAATACACTGTGTTTTGTTTTTCCCCAGGGTAACAGTGTTTTAGCTAATCAATTGGTTTCTGTCCTCTCAATTTGTGGGAACTTTTATTACTATGTATAATGGTGTGTGCATTTCATGTGCCAGCATCTATTTGTTTATATGTATTATAAAGAAACCAGACGATCGTTCCTCTTTATTAAGGAGAAACCCATGCACAACTGGTGTTATTTGGGCAGTGTGAGGACAGCTAAAACTTCGTGATTGCTCTAAAGTTTTGTTCTAAGTTTTAGCATAGTAGATAGTAATACTGGAGGACAATCAACCTGATTGTTCAAAAACAAGTGAAGAGCTTTGGATTTTGACTGGGTCCTTTAATTATTGGCTAGGTGATCTAGGCAAGTTATTTAACCTCTTAAATCTATGTTATATCAGCTGTAAAGAAGTGGACATTACTAAAATATTTTACCAAAAGATGAAAGCAAGTTTAGAAGTTTTCAGTCCCATTCTGATTTTTTCATTTTTGATACAGGGTCTCATGGAGTCTGTGAACTTAATTGGACCTTAAACTTCTGATTCTTTTGCTCCTACTTCCTAAGTGCTAGGACTAGAGGTGTTCACTGTTATATCTGGTTTCTGTGGTGATGGGAATTGAATCCAGGACCTCGTGTAGATGCTAGAAAAGTAATTTACCTACTCAGTTATATCCCAGCTTCCATTCTGATTTTTAAATTCTATATTATTTAGTCTGAAAATAAAGGAAGAACTAAAATATCAAATTGGGGATTAAGTTTAAGTTAAGAATATACTAATACTAATTAAAGGATAAAGTAAATTCACTATCAACAAGCATTTATATCTTCTTGATAATATCTTAATACTTTTAAATTTTATTTAATTGTATGTGTATGAATGTTATGTATGTCTGTGCACTATGAACATGTCTGGTGCCCATGGAGGCCAGAGGAGGGCATCAGATTTTTCGAAATTATAGTTTTTGAAAGTGTCTTTCTCAGCTATGCAGTCTTAGGTATTCTTTTAGGTGTTTTGGATTAAATGTTTTGTTCTTTCTAGCTAAGCTGTTGGGGAGGGGAGTAAATATTAAACTGATATTGTCTTTTCCACCACCAGTAACAGATACTATGCAGTGACTAGTTACATTTTATTTTTGTATTTATGTGGCTTCAATCTGAAAATTAGTGCTAGAGTTCTAAAGCTCAACTCAGAAGGTTAAATTTTTTTATTGATGTGGTGTTCATGTAGTACCTTTTATGGACTAAAATTAGGCAGCATCCACAGATCCATGTGATCTTTCAGTAAGTATGAAGAAAATGAGCACTTTCCACAAGTATTTCCTAAACTGCATTTCAAGAGGCACACTGAATATTCCACAAATTATGGGTTAATTGGATATGTAGGGCTGGAAACTAGTATTTTGGATACATGCCTTTTTTCCTTATCATAGAAAAAGTTTCACAAGCTCTGAAGAGAAACCTTGTGCAAGGTTGGCCCAGATCACTTTAACTGTGGACCTTTGAAAGGAACACTGTATTGAACTTGGGACACTGTGGCCACATGAGGAAACCATAGGCAGTGGCCAGAGTCTTTAAGCAGGTTATGTAAAAAGCACATTTAAAAAAATATTGTCACAGTGTGCTTAGAGCACAAACACAATTAAGGGTTTGGCACATTTACATAATCTAGAAACTAGTGTAGCTGAGTGTCAGTTGGGGTAGAGTTCAGCATTGGACAGGTAGATCTCACCTGTGTTGGAGGGTCATACACGCAGTGTCTGGTTTGCAAAGGTGCTTCTCCTAGCCTAGTGGTTGGGTTTTTTATTTTTTGTTTTTTGTTTTGTTTTGTTTTCCTTTTTTCAGTAAAGCATGGTCATTTTCTGTTCACTGGTACAGAGAAACTGTAAAGTAGAACAAAGCTAATTGGATTTTATGAGAACTTTATAAAAAATGGTAGAATTGTCCAGTTCTAGCAAGAATCTTGTCCTTAAGTGTCAGTGCTCACTTGGGGTGGCTGATACCCAAGTAATCCATATATGGTGAAAAGCAGTGAGCACTACTTAGAAGTAAGTGTTCTGTGCTGAGATTTAAAAAAATTCTTGCTTGACATGACTAAAGCCTCATTTTGAATTACATCACTGACGCCCTGTGGTTTTGTTTTGACCAAAAAATTACCATAAAGAAACATTTAAAAGTATACAAAGAGCTCAGGTGTTTGTGGATCTGACATATTAATATGGTACCAGAAAGCTTTTCCATACTGTGTACCCATACTTTCTTAGCATTTATGGTTAGAGCCACACTATTTGCAAGATTAGCGTAATTTCTATTTTTGACTTTTTAAACTCATGCCTTTGTAATGTGTCATCCTTAGTGACTGATGCATGCTACACTAACAGTTTCTTCCAGAAAGTCCATTGCTGTGGTAGTTTCTCGAGATTGTGATTGATGTTATCATCATGTTTCTTTTGCTTCCATAACTGTGAGGTAGTATCAGTTAAGTACCTCATGAGTTATCCTGGTTTTCCTCGGTTTTTGTGTATCTGGCTAAGTTTATTTGTATTAAACTGGTAAATATGGTTTTATACATTCCTGGGCATTACTGTTTCCACTGTGTTTTCCTTTCAAATGACAGGAAGCCTTTAACATATTCCATGTCTCTAACTTGAAAATATGATGTCTTCAAACATCCCAGAATTTAACAAAACACATTTCTGTCTGTCTGTCTGTCTGTCTGTCTGTCTGTCTGTCTGTCTGTCTGTCTGTCTTTGTCTCTGTCCCTGTAGACTTGGCTGCCCTGGAACTCACTCTGTGGACCTGTCTAGCTTTGAATTCAGAGATCCACGTGCCTCTCCCTCCTGAGTGCTGGGATTGAAAGGCATGTGCCAACAGCGCATGGCTTATACATGATTTTGTAATCATGTTAGTATCATGCTTAATATCTTTCATTGACTCTGGACAGCTTTTCAGTATAGTTTTATTTAAACTACTGAGCTGAGCATGATACAAACTTTTTCTTTTCTTCCTTATTTTAAAGACAAGGTGTGCCTGTATAGCTCAGATTAGCCTTGGTTTGTGCTTCTTCTTCCTCCTGAGTGCTAAAATTACAGGTATGTATAACTCCCTAGTCACAACTTTTATACAGTGCTCATCTACTACCTTATATATTTAACTTTAAAAATGTTTTAATTGAAATACCCATAATTGTACAAAACTGCAAGTGTTGTGCATTTTCTTACTGAACTACAAGAATAATTTGTTTACTGATGTCCATTCCTTTGCAATATGTTTATGTATATCTATATACTTTTATATGACCACATGTAACTGTTCAAATTCAGAAATTAACATTGATGAGATACTTTCATTTTATTTTCAGAAACTTTGAGTTTATCAGTTGATGTAGTGGTCTTGTTAGAGCAACAGGATTCTGTCTGGAAACCTGGGCTATGTGGGAGTGGTATATTTTACAGTGTTGGTTAAGCCAGATCTTTAGGTTTTCCTTGACTTTCACAACTTGGTCTCTTTTGAGGATTGCAGGCCTTTTGCAGTAACCTCCCCATTTGGATTTTCCTCACAGTTCAATTTAGATAAAATCTTGTTAGTATCTCAGAAGCAATACAGTCAAGTGTTCTGCTTGCATCCTGTCAGATGAGGCACAGGTTTTGCACTGCCTTATTACATGCTGTACTGACACTCACCAGGCTTATCCACTGTAGTTACTGTTTGGGTGGGGTGTGCTGGAACATGCCTGTCCTCCTAACACCAAAGAGGCTGAGGCAGGATCATGGATGGAAGCTCTGCTGGGCTATATAAGAGAATTTGAGCCTGGCCAAAGCAACACAGTGAGACACAGCAGCAGCAACAGCAACATCAGACAAACGAACTGAAATCATGACAGAACAATTATTTCTTTCCCTTTATAATTATTGGAGAGGTATTTTATATTATATGTATATCTTTGCATTATTAAATTGTATTTATATCTAGAATAGCTTATGGGTTTTTTTGTTTTTCTGTGTTAAGCTTAGTAGGTCAGAACCCTTCACTACAGATTAGTAGAAGAATTACCCAAGTGCTTCAGAAAGGAACAAATTGTACCGTATCTTCAGTTTTTCTCTTTGAAATTAAAAAAAGGTGAAAACGTGATGAGAAGTAGTCAAGGGCCATATATGAATTGTATATGCCACCTTCCGTGGTTGGACTGTTATCATGGGATCTTCAGTAGCTTAGCCTGACCCGGATTTAGTCAATAGGAGCTCCTTCAAATTGTTCCTTTGACATGGCCCCATGATTTTTTGAGCAGTTTCTTGCTTTTTTGTATAACAAGGTGGCTGAGGCTTGTCCTGTTCCTTCCTTGACCCTGCCTTGGAACCAGCAAGCTTCTAAGGACTGGCACCTTTTAGGAGAAGGGGTCACTCTGTAAGGCAAGGTGAGGTATGCTCCGTGGGAGCTCACTGCTTCTCTTTTAGTGGCCAGTGCTCCCCTCCATTAGTCCATCTGGGCCTCGCCCTGTCCAGCCATCTCCCCGTTTCATGAATGTATTGACATCTGTATTTCAAATCTGCACGCACTTTGGTAGATACTTGGTTCTGTCTTTATTTTATAGGAAAGGTCATGAATTTGCACCAATATCCCTAATTCTAGTCTAATGCTACAGGGCTTATTTTACATTTATTTTTTTGGTTTTCTTGTTTTTCCATAATGTAAATCTCCTTCCCAGTAGTCAGCGAGAAGAATGGATCCTTTTCTCTTTCACATTACTTGAGAGGCTGGGTGGTAGGTAGGTGAATTCAGGTGAGTGTAGGTACTGTTAAGAGGCAGAAGCTTTGGATCCCCCAGGAGCTGGAGTCAAAGGCAGTTTTGAGAACTTGATGTGGGTGCTGGAAATTGATCTCAGGCTCTCTGCTTGAGCAGTAGATGCTTCTAAGTGCTGAGCCATCTCTTCAGCTCCATTTATTTACTTAGCAGATCTCTCATCAGTCCGCCACTCCCTCACTCATCCAGATAATTTGTTGAGGATGCTGTCTCGCTGCTTCTCATCACTAAAGCCTTCACCTTGTTCTGTCTGAACACCACACCAGGCTTCTCTTCATCCCAGGCTTTCTTCTCACCCAAGCATGCTCTTTGTGTTCCCCAGGCTCTGATACTCCCAGTGCCAGAAGCCCTTTGGTGGCTGTTCTGTGCTTGAGCTAAGCTGTCAGCCTCCATGTGAGTTCTTTTGCTTTTCTTTGTTCTGCCATGCCTACTGGCCTTAGGTGTGAATTGTTCTGGAAGAGGGGATGACTATTTACCTAGTACATGACTCTCTTTAGAATAGGAGTATGGCTTGAGAAAGGTTTTATTGAGTGATTTGTGGTATGACCATCATGGAGTGTATTTATGCAAACTTAAGATGCCTAAGATGTCACTAGAGGATAAAGTCGAATGGCACCACTATTGTAGATGTCTGCCATTAAGAAGGCTTAACTATATATACACATATGTATATGTGTGTAATTCTATTCATACACTTTTTTTGAGGTGGAGTTTTATTAAAAACACAAATCTGGTTTTGAGCTCAAGTCCTTTTCTTTCTCTCCCAGCTTTTGGAATTACAGGCATGGGCTACCATGCCAAGCTCCCCTAGTCACTTCCCTGGTCTAAAATCCTTTCAAAAATGTATAGAGTATAACAGTCTTTTTGATATATATCCTGTGAACTTTAACCATGCCGTCATGGGACAGTTGATATGGTTAAAGTATAGCACAGTGTGTGTCGGCCCCACAGTCCTTTTGTACCACACTCAGCTGTTATTTAGCTAAAAGAAAAATGGCTGCTAATCAAGGGATGACTGGTTAGTCTGAGATTTTACATTCTGGCTAGCGTTGTTTAACTTCCCCACTCCTGTGCCATCATGCTTGTTAGGATGCTTGTTAAGGTCAGCAGCTGTCTGTCTGTCTGTCTAATCTGCTTCAGAGTTATGGCAGGAACTTGTTTCTTTCATTTATCCTGCTTTTTTCAAAAGTGGTTTTTTTCTTTAAAAACAAACTTTTTTTTAATGGGCAAATAAGGATAATTTCTTAATTGATGGTTTATGATTTCTTTTAATAGCAGTAGACAGTCTATAAGTAAGTACTTAGTAAAATGAGGTAAAGAAAAAGAATAAGGAATAGGGTAAAATGCAAATAGTCTAATTTGTCAATTAGTGCTTTCTGTCATTAAGTCTATATTTAACCTTATATGCACTGTAGACAGAACAAACTTGAGAGGCTAGAATTGATGAATTAAACATGTAAATAGAGTTTTGTTTTCTCTGCAGTCCTACTAAAACTTTAATAAGGATTTTTAACAGTCATAACTGTCCCGAAAGAAGAGCAGGAAAGGAGATTTTAAGCAGTTAATTTGTGAAGTGAATTCGTGAGTGATGCCAACCTCAGAGCCTGCGGACACTGAGTTCTAAGTTAGCACAGGTGAAAGCCGAAGACCTGCCCAGGTTAATTGGCGGAAGTTAATATACGTTGAGTAGTTGTAGAAGTTGGTGTTTTCCAGAAGTGGATGCTCACAGCCAGCTATTGGATGGAACACAGGGTCGCCAATGGAGGAGCTAGAGAAAGTACCCAAGGACCTTAAAGGGGCTGCAACCCTGTAGGTGGAACAACAATATGAACTAACCAGTACCCCCTGAG
>NC_034594.1:152149938-152181037 GCF_900095145.1 Mus pahari
AAAAAAAAAAAAAAAAAAAAAAAAAAAGAAGTTGGTGTTTTCAGAATGCTCTGCAAGTTAACATGTGGGCCCAGCTGAGACACAGAGGCTAGTTAAAGCTGTTCTGGGATGGGAAGGCTAGAGTTCCTGCTCTCTCTTTAAGACAGGCTGCTCATCCTCAGTCAGTCAGGCTCTGGTAGCTGAGCGACACCAAGCATAGAACAGTGCAGGCCTCAAACGTGGGACATCTGGGAAAGAGTTTAAAGTGGGTTAGAAAATGAAGCAGCTTGAAAAAGGGCTATTAAGAGAAAATTGGGTAGGAAAGAAAAAGTAACTAATTTACATGGTTATAATAATGGTGGCATTGAGTAATGACCTGACTAAAATTATGCTATAATTACATTGGCAGGGTAATATAGGGAGGGGAGTATGTTAGGGCCTGATACTTGCCTTAAATCTTATGGATGGCAATGTAGGTATCTTTTATCTAATTTAGGAGAGTAGTTTATTCTGGGAAAAGCTATGTAGGTTAGATCCTTTATATATGTTTTTAAACATTTACATAGCTACTTCTAAAGTTACACAAGGCACATATGTAATGTTCATTTTATGGCCTTGAACATCAGCAACTGAACTGGAACAGAACAGTACAGACAGAGGAATCACACAAATGAGGTAAATGGGGTTTTGGGTTATAAGTAATGGAAAATCCAGTGGAAATTGGTTTAAAAGTAAGAAAAGTTTTACTTTTTACTGACTTATCAAGAACCTTGATGTCTTGAGCCTTTTGGTTTAGTGACTCAGCAAATATCCAGGCTCTGTGAATCTAGGGCAATGTGAACTTCTTTATCACATTCCCAAAGGCTGTGGATGGCACAGGAGCAGAATGCTCCCAAGTTAGTGGGGAAGGAGAGAGAAATTCCTTTCCAGAGAGAAAAAGGCTTCTGCAGTGATCTCAGAAGCCAGAGTTAAATCTGTCTTCGTGAGGGAAGCAGTCATGATGCTGGTGGTGATGGGATTGTTGAGGTGTCTGAGCTGTGTGAAGGAAGAGTAAGATGTTTTAACAAATTTAGAATATGGTGAGATGGTTTATTCATTAAAATGCTTGCTATGCAAATAAGAGGACTTGAGTCTGGATACCCAGTAGCCATTTAAGAGCCAGGCATGTGTATATTTGCACACTCTAGAACTCAGGAATAAGAAGGTGGGGTGAGGTGGGGTGGGGACAGGCTGTGCTGGTTAGGGTGTTTTTATTTTTTTGTTTTTTTGTTTTGTTTTGTTTTTTGTCAGCCTGTCGCAGTTGGGTTTATTTTGGAAGAGGGAACCTCAGTTGAAAACAGTGCCTCTAGCAGACTGTGCTGCAGGCAAGTCTGTGGGGCATTTTCTTGATTAGTGATTGATATGGGGGTGGCCTAACCCACCGTGGCAGTGCTGCCTCCCAGGTGGTCCTGGGAGATAGAAGAACACTAGCCATTTTGAGTCTGGAAAGCTAGCCAGTAAGCAGCATCCCTCTGTGGCCTCTGCTTCAGTTCCTGTTTTAGCTTCCTGCAGTAATGGACTGTGATCAGGACTATAAGCTGTAAGGTAAAATGAATCCTTTCTTCCTTACATCGTTTTCTGTCATTGTTTTATCATAGCAACAGAAGATAACAGAACACAGGAGGACCTCTAGCGTTTGCTGGCTAGTTATGCTAGCCTAACTGATGAGTTCCAGTGTCAGTGAGAAGTACTGTATCAGAAAACTGTGGCAGGGTTTGGAGGAAGGAAAAGCAAGGGAGGAATGATGTAATTATAATATAATCTCAGAAATAAAAGAAAAACATGAAAAAAAGTCCCCATAAAACCAAATCCCTAAAGGTGGAGAGTGGCTTAGGAAAACATCTAATGTAGATCTCTGACCTTTCCATGCCTACACACAGACTTGCATAGGCACATATGTACATACATGCACATGCATATGCAGCACATACACAAATTAGAATCTTAATTAGAAAGAGAATCTGGGTTCTGTTAGATCACAAGCAGTTTCACTGCACTTGGTTTTGTGGTTTACTACTTATTGAAACATTTTTACTAGAAATTATTAGTGCTCCAGGAAAGTTTGGAATTACTTTTTGTCTTTTCCTGATCACTCGTAAAAGATGCTTGCTATGATAATATACTTTTAATTTAGAGATTCAGGGCCAATGTTACTATGTGGAAGAGAGAGTGGAATGTATTAAAAATATCTATGATTAAATTTGAATTTGAAAATTGCATATAGTCATTGAAATGTTACCTTTCACAGCCTTACCAATTTTTTGTTGTTGTTGACTTATCCTTACTCTGAATGCTTGTAATACTTGCTGTACTGCTTCTTTGGTAGCAATGTGAACCTTGGGTTATATGACATGTCTTTTTTAATGTCATACTAGGATCATCTCATATCTGCAGCACAAATTCCAACATATCAGTTGTTAGTGATAACTAGATGGTGTGTTTAGGAGGTCTGTTTAAAGTAAATTTAATAAATAAAGGTTGTATGCATGTATTTGTGTGTGTGTGTGGGAATTTGATACAGTTAGAGTCATCTAGGAGGAGGGGAAATGCTTGCATCAGATTTGCCTGTAGGCAGGTCTGTGGAGTATTTCTTGATTAATGATGGCTGTGGGAAGGCCCTGCTCTACTGTGGGTGGCACCACCCCTAGGCAGGTGGTCCTGGGTTGTATAGAAAAGCAAGTGGATCCTGCCTTGAGTTCCTCCCCTTACTCAGAACTCATTTTCCTGAGGATTCTAGTTGCCAGGTACTCTGTCCCATCTTTCCCCCGATTTAATTTTACACATATGGTCGTTTTACCTGCATTTATGTGTGCCCTGTGAATTTTCTGTGGAGGCTAGAAGAGCGTGTTGGATCCTCCGGAACTAGAGTTACAGAGGTGGGTGCTGGAATGGAACTGCTCCACCCCCCTCATACCCTTTTAAAAAGAAGTGTGCACTCCCAGGGTTTTGCTCTCGAGAGTTCTTAGGGTAGTGGTGAGTTAGGGAGTGGAGTCTGCCATCGCTCACACTGCTCCTCCTCCTCTGCTTTGCTTCAGGCTTTGTCTTCAGTTGTCTCAGCAGAGTAACTTGCAAACATTTTAGCCTGAATGGTGTGTGTGTATTCTCTCAGACACATGGAATCTTAATCATTGCCAGGTGCTCAGACCCTCCAGGATTCACCTACTCTTGCTCTGGTCCTCATTGCAGGCCAGAAACACCATAGGTCTCAAGTAAGAGCTTGGCAAGCCTGGAGGCTTTGGGCTGCCTTCAGGAGCCCTCAGACTACTTCTGAGGGTCGTGTTTCTTCTGGGTTGTCAGGACCAAGAGAAGGGCCTTTTCTTGGAATCATAGAGGTTGGGTCTAGGTTAGGGTTCTTTGACTGGCTGATAGCCATGGGAATTCAGCCTGATGATGTATTTGAACTGTGATCTGAGGGACTTTGGTGTTTCTCTTGGGCTTCCAAAAGGAAGGCTGAAGGTTAGGGCATAGAATCTACTCATCTCCATCTGATTCTGGGTAAAACAGATAAACCAGCAGGAAAGAATTCGAATGATTAAAATTACTTAGAAACATTGCAGCATTTAAAAGGTTTGAGAGAACATGAGGCTGACTTTCCTTCCATAGTTTGGTATGGTCTCCATTTTCATCTACACTCAGTGTTCTCCAGCCTCATCCAGACCATGGTATTGGCAGAGATGGAGGTCTGGAAGTTGAGAGAAGCAGCAAGTGTGACTGAGTATCTAGGCTGTGTTTTTAACAGGCCTGGACTGCTAACAAGTCACAGGCACAGCCTTAGATAGATGGTACCTACCTGAGTTGTGCTTGGTCTCCTTTATGGGAAGCTTTTCCTTAGAGTGAGAAAAAGAGGGTCAGGCCAAGAAAATTGTTCTCTTCCCTGCAAAATAATATGTCTCATATACTGCAGATGTTCTTTCTGGGAAACAAAATCCTTGTATGGAGTCTAAGATATTGCCATTCATTTGTATCTGAGTCAGTTAAAAATTCAGTTAAGATAAGAACTGACAATTTCATCTTAGAAAGTCTACTACAGGTCAGGAAATAATCTAGTGTAGTATCTTCACAGTGAAGTATTTCTACCCATGATGGTGAAGACTTCTCGGTATATGTGGGTACACAGTTTTAAGGGTATCACTTTATAATCTTCCATTTCCTTAAATGCTCCTTTAAAAAACCCCTCTGCTTGAGAACTCTCTGAAGTCAATTGACTTTTCTTTTTCTACTTCCATTTGACAATTACCCATCTCCCACTTTGTAAAATAAAGAATACTTTTCATTCATCTTGAATCTGGTTTATAAGTGGTATCTTACAATTCCTTGGAGGAAAACTTGTGGCTCAGTGCAGGTCAGGAACCCGCCACAGGTCTCAGCAGCAAGGTGGACAAGCCTGGATGCTCTGGGCTGCTCACAGCTGGTTCTGAAAACTACACCTCTCTTCACACCTCTTCTGAAGAGATGTGGTTGTGAAACCGAAGGGAGTGCTTGGGAATGTTAACTCCCTAGGCAAGGTAAAACAAAAGGAGCTGCTGTCACATGGTGAAGCTCTGTTTTATTTTCCTACTTTTTAAGTGGCTGTCTAGCATCTGTCTCCCTGGAAACTGATACCACTCGAGACCTTGGCTATATATGGTAATAACATATTTATTTGAATAAAGAATTAAATACATATTTCAACAGAATTGTCTCACTTTTGTCATTGACTTTGGAAAACCAAAGAAATAAAATAGGACACATTTATCTAAGTAATGTTGCTATCGTTTCTCAAAAGTACTGCGAAGCCAGGCTTAGTGGTACACATATTTAGTCCCAGAACTTGGAAGGCAGTGGTAAACTGATCTCTGAGTTCAAGGCCAGCCTAGTCCACATAGTGAGTTCCAGGACAGCCAGGGCTACATAGTGAGACCCTGTCTGAAAAAAGCAAATACTGGGAAGTTTGAAAGAATTCAGTGCTAAACCTGTCTCATCCTTAATTTTTTTTTTTTTTGGGGGGGGGGAATACTGTAAATTAGATTCAGACTCTTTATTTGATATAAGGTTATTCTAGTTTTCTATTACTTCTTGGTTATTTGACAAGTTGGGGAAATTCTCAATATTTTATTTGAGAATTTCACATCATGCACCCTGATGACACTCACTTCTCAATCCTTCCATGTTTGTTCCCCTCTGACTTCCTCCAGCAAAAGCAAAAACCAAGACTATCTTGTGCTGTCTATATACTCACTGGAGTATGGTCAAACTCCCAGTGGCCAATGCCCTAAGGAAAACTGAGTCCTTCTCCACCTGCACCCCAACTAGAAGCCATCAGGTGTGGAGAGTTACACCCCAGCATCCCTATCTTAGTTTTTATTTTAGTTCTCTTTGATGGCTTCCTTTTAAAGCTGGCACTTTTTAGGGATGGGTGGGTTGGCATGACATAGGAATTTCCACAGAAGCATTCTGTGTACCTCTTTCTTAGCTGTATGTCAGCAGCAACCCACTACAAGAGTAGCTTCCTTGCCTTTCAAGTCAGTGGGAGCATGGATTGTGGGCTTGTGCGTGGTTTCTAGTAACACTGTGACATCATCTCTCCAGCCCCGACTGGCTTTCTAAATGCCATCTGTTACCTCTCACATGTTGGCTTTTTGTTTTTTGTTAACTTTTGTTCCATTTTAAGTGTTTTCTATTTCTATTTTCTCTTTTGGCTATGAGTGTTTTTATTTATACTGTTTAAAAGCCATTAATTTAAAATCTTCTACCTTGTACCACACTACCATTTATGTAATATTTGCACATTCCTTATGGTTTTCAAAATATCATGTCTTCTAGATCCAGCTTGTTGCTCAGGTTTCTCAAAATTTTGATTGCTTTACCTGTCAATTACTGAATAATTTATATTAAAATTATACCTTTATAGAAGATTTGCCAGTTTTCCGTGTAACTCTTGTAAATTTTTGTTCATCATACATTATGAGGCAAGATTAATTAGATTCATGAAGAGTAGAATTATTATTTTTCCTGGTGCATGAAACTTTTTATTTAGTAATCATCATGTACAGTAGGGCTTTTTGCCTTAAGCTTCCTCTTTTATCTTTATTTAAATGTAAATATATCTTTATTTGGTTATTATTCACTTGGTTTATCTTTAAAAAAACCCTTTCTCATATATATATATATATATATATACACACACACACACACACACACACACACACACACACACACATGTATACATATTGTCTTAGAGAGTATAAATAGCTTTTAGAAACAACATATAACTAGATTTTTGTTCCTGAGTATGAAATACTTATATTTTTGTAGAGGAATCTTAATCCAGCAATATGGCTGCCCTGGCTGAAATACAGACATGCCCCTTAGTACATACCTTTATAATCCCTAACACTGAAGCTAAGATTAGTTTGTAGAAGGAAGCAGCCATGTCTGAAAGGGACATTTAATTGAGGGGCAGACAAAACGATGAGTCAGAGAAAGATTTGCCAGAATGAGTCAGAGATAGGATATGCCCAACTCTCACCAGAACAGCACTGGAAAGAAAGCTAGTTAAGAGCAGTGCAGGGAGTTAAGAGGCAGTGCCCTGAAGCTGTTCTATTAGTTGGGAGGTTATTAGTTTAGTGCAGTGCAGTGGAAATGAGTTTGTTCATGAGTTCAGTGCAGGTCAGCAGAGGCCTTTGAAGCTAGAGAATAAGAAGGAGCCAGAAGATCAGAACAGATTACCGGAGTTATTAGTTTGAGGCCAAGCAGAACAATTCAGTGAGAATCCTAGAGAAGCCAGATTGAATCAGTTAGTTTGGAGAGGAAATTGAGCCAGAACAGCTGAGTTCAACCAGCTAACTAGAGTTCAGAAAGAACTGGAAAGGGTAAGGGTATTCAACAGTTAAATTTCATGTTGAAAACATTCTAGACCTAGGTTGGCAGGTGGAGACTGGAAGCTGAAGCCTTCAATGTCTGGTCTTGCAGAAGATTAGATTGTACAGAGGCTAGAAGATTCCAGGCCTAGGCCTAGGGATAGTTAGAAAGAAATGCCCTGGGCTCAGCCCACACAGCTTGGGTATAGCTCTTATCTCAAAAGTTAGTTTTACTAATCTTAACTGGTGCATGCAAGCTGTTTACATTTATTGGAAGTACAAATTTATGTAGATATACATTTTATCATTTATATTTTCTGTGTTTATTTTTGTATATATTGTCACTATCTTTTGAATTAATTCAACATATTTTCCAGATGCAGTTTTCCTTCCCCCCCTTGTTTGGCATTTTCTCTTTCTAGGTGTTAGTCAGTTGAAACTTGCACATTCATGTTGTACGTGTAAGGTCAATTGAAGTTTCCTGTGCATCTCCCGAGACTCCTGCTTGTAACTCCTACTGTTTCTTACAATTGGGAGAAACAGAAACTAATTGGGATAACATTGGCAGAGTGTCTACTCCTGGATCCCAGCTCTTATAAAGAATAGAATGAAAGAATTACATTGCAATATGGCCACTGGAGACTTCGCCCTTGCTCCTAACCCCACTTGGCATCTATCTACCTTCCTACCTCATGGTGTTGACTCTGGTTGGCTGCTTTAGGAGGTACAGACAACAGGATTGCTGTAAAGCCAATCTCTAAGGTTTTTATAAAGTAGATTCCACCCACCTCTTTCATTTCTGTGTCTCCTCTCCCCTGTTTGCTCTCCTTCCTCTCCTTCCTATCACACAGCAGCATTCCTACCCCTTAAAGTGTGTCTTAGTGGCTAAGCTCTTCCAAAAACTTGGGATTTACGTGTTTTCAGTAATAGAAGTAGAATTCTCTCCTCACAGAGTCTCTATGAACTTTTTCCCTTGCAGAATGACCTCTGATTTTTTGTTCAGTGGGCATTCTTTTAGGTCCTGGTCACTGTAACTACCATTATTAAGTTGTCTAGTTTAAGAATTACTTGTGTTAAACATCATCAGATCCTACTACAAAAGGCTATACTCAACAAAACTGGAAAACCTGGATGAAATGGACAAATTCCTAGACAGATACCAGGTACCAAAATTAAATCAGGATCAGATTAACGATCTTAACAGTCCCATTTCCACTAAAGAAATAGAAGCAGTCATCAGTAGTCTCCAAACCAAAAAAAGCCCAGGACCAGATGGGTTTAGTGCAGAGTTCTATCAGACTTCCAAAGAAGACCTAATTCCAACTCTCCTCAAANTATTCCACAAAATAGAAANAGAAGGTACTCTACCCAATTCATTCTATGAAGCCACAATTACTCTGATACCTAAACCACACAAAGATCCAACAAAGAAAGAGAACTTCAGACCAATTTCCCTTATGAATATCGATGCAAACACCGAAGTGGATGCTCACAGTCAGCTATTGGATGGAACACAGGGCCCCCAGTGGAGGAGCTAGAGAAAGTACCCAAGGAGCTGAAGGGGGCTGCAACCCTGTTGGTGGAACAACAAAATGAACTAACCAGTACCCCCAGAGCTCGTGTCTCTAGCTGCATATGTAGCAGAAGATGGCCTGTTTGGTCATCATTGGGAAGAGAGGCCCCTTGGTCTTGCAAACTTTATATGACCCAGCACAGGGGAATGCCAGGGCCAAGAAGTGGGAGTGGGTGGGTAGGGGAGCAGGGGCGGGGGGAGGGTATAGGGAACTTTCGGGATAGCATTTGAAATGTAAATAAAGAAAATATCTAATAAAATAAAATAATAAGTTAAAAAAACAACAAAAAAAAAGAATTACTTATGTTGATTTATAGTCCTTTAGGAAAGGTGGAGTTGGGGTTTTGCTTATGCTTTTGAATTTTAAAAAACTCTGTAAGAGAGAGATGAATATAAAATACTGAGTTTGTTAAGTAAGGACTGAATTTGAAAATTATGAGTCCTAAGTAAGAAGAAATTAGAAAAATGTATAGTTTGTTTAGAAACATGGACACAAATTTATGACTAATAATAAAGTTTCCAGAGCTTCCATAGCTTATCTGTCACAGGTGAGACACATTTTGAGTTTGTTTTTAGTATTTGTAGCTGGATGTGCTGTAAGTCCAAAGGGTTCAACTGACAGTGGCTTCAAACACTGGGCATTCCTTACTAACCAAGAAGTCCTCAGGGCAGTCCCGTGTCAGTTCCTGCCTCAGCAATGCCAGGGTTGGATTTAGGTCTCCGAAATCTCTTGATTGTCCTGCTATTTGGCACAAGACAGCTAGCTCATAAAACAGTACATCATTAAAGCAGCATCTTAAGTAGAAAGCGAGGGACTTTGGGAAAGGGACTAGTCCTTGTTTTCACTCTTCAGGGAAGAGGCCACCTTCCCAGGCACTCTCAAGCACTTTTATGACGTTGTTTCAAATGATGGAAAATGAGTTTTATACTTACTCCTGACTGAGTGTTAGACAAGAGGAAAGTGACTGTCATGGATGACATATGACTTGCAGAGTATCAGGCCTTAAAGTAGCAAGCAAACTAGTGGTAAACAAGATTCCATGAATTTATAAGAATTAGTTTTTTGTAACTTTGTTTTTCAAAATTTTATATATATATATATATATATATATATATAATTATAATTATTTTTGGTTTTTCGAGACAGGGTTTCTCTGTATAGCCCTGACTGTACTGGAACTCGCTCTGTAGACCAGGCTGGCCTAGAACTCAGAAATCCACCTGCCTCTGCCTCCCAAATGCTGGAATTAAAGGTGTTCACCACCACTGCTCTGCTTCAAAGTCTATTTTTAATGATGGTTCTTAAATGCATTGACCTCCCTTCTAACCCACCACCTACCAGAGGCAGTTGGAAAGAAAGGACAGGGGACGTGGACTTGTTTAGGGTTCTTTGGATCAAATCCTGAGTTTTTCAGGACATCAGCAGTTCAGTTCACAGGTCAGCAGTGACAGCTCAAACCCCTTGTAAACATTTCATGGATATATCAGTTTGGTAGAGTGATGCTGCCTGTGCCCTGGACTACTTGTCTCAGGACCCTACCTGCCCTTGAGGGTTGGAGGTGAGGTGGTGCAGAGTCAAGGACACAGACTCTGGGAGCAGGTGAGAAATGCCACAGCAAGCTCATGTGAGCACTGCTGCAAGCTCCTTTAATACCCTCCACCTAAGCCCCATTCATTCCAAGAAAGCATCTCTTATAAACAGCAGTTCCTGATTGGCTAGCATTGTCTGCATCAGTAATCCTTGGTCTTTCTGGCAGTCCTCAATTAGGTCCTCAGCAGGAGATGCTTTTGTGTGCACTCCTCCCTCTTCAGGTGTTTACATAGAGGTGGCCCTGCCCTTCCTGTTATAAGTGGGATAGCAAACATGAATCAGCAGGAGGGACCAGGGCCAACTGGAATGCCAGGAGAAGTTCTTGGCTTTGTCTCTTTCAGTGAAAAGATCATCGAAGATGGGAGCCCAACAATCATTACACAACTAGCTAAGCTCAGCCAAGCCAATCAAGCTCCCACCACTGTCCATTAAGTCATTTTTAAATTTCCCTCAAACATAATGTATCCTTCACGGGTCTTGCCTCACCATGTGCGTCTGTCTCAGCTGACATCACTTTACCAATCAGCCCGAGTCTGTGGAAGTGGTAAGAAACCACAACACACCACTAGTTTTTTTGGTGTGTTTCTCTTTATGGAGTCCCAACAAATAGAGCTCAACTAAGCAATGTAAGGAGGACCAATGCATGTGTGTCGATAGTGAAGAATCCTTCATCACGTGTCTTTTCACGTGCTTGCTTTAGCAGAACACCCTTTCACCTGTGTCTGCTTCAGCGAAACATTCCTTCTGGAGTCTGCCTTAGCCTTTCACACCTGTGTCTATTTTAACGAAACTTCCCTTCACATGTTTGCCCCAGCAAAACACCATCCAACCGACTTTCCAAAGAACTCATAAGTTTTCACTTCAATTTTCCTTCCTTTCCACTACTTATTTTTGGTGGTTCTGAGAGTGGAATCCAGGACCCTACACATCCTAAGTGGGCACTTGTCATTGAGTTCTAGGCTTGGCTTAGGCATTTCCTTAGCCCTAGGATGCTTATAAGTCTTAGAACTCTAAGGATCTTTTATTGGATTATCAGATTTGCTTTATTTTTTATTTTTTTATTTTTTATTTTTGTTTTTTTGAGACAGGGTTTCTCTGTGTAGTCCTGGCTGTCCTGGAACTCACTTTGTAGTCCAGGCTGGCCTCGAACTCAGAAATCCGCCTGCCTCTGCCTCCTGAGTGCTGGAATTAAAGGCGTGCGCCACCACGCCCGGCTTGCTTTATTTTTGATATAGGGTGTTCTTATAGATCTTGGGCTGGCCTTGAACTCATGATTTCCATACCTTAGTCTTCTGAAGGACAGAATTATGAAGGTGTATCACCATGCCTACAAAACCACATCTGTTCATCTTTTATGGCACTGCTGGCCCTGTTCTAGGTGTTGAGGATCAGAATTTATGTTATTCCATTAACTGAAGAAAGTGTCTTAGGCCTCTCTTTCTGGGGGATACTAATTCCATTTCTCTCCTTAGATAACCAGCATTAACTCATTTCTTTGTGGATCTAGATTTTAGGGGTTGTGCCAGGACCAATATGCTTTAAGTTAAAAAACAAATTTTAAAAGTTTATCGTGATGTATATAATGTTTTGCTTGTATGTATATCTATGTCCCACATGTGTGCCTGGTGCCTTCAGTGGCCAGAAGGTGTGGAATCCCCTGGAGCTGGAACTACAGACAGTTATGAACCATCATGTAGGTGATAAGATTGAACCTTGGTCCCATGGGGGAACAGTCAGCACTCTTAACCACTGAGCCACTTCTCTAGTGCCTCTAATTTTTTAAAAAAAGTTATTTTTATTTTAAGTGTAGGTATGTTTTCCTTGAATATTTGTCTGTATCCCACATGCCTGGTGTAGTGGAGGCCAGAAGAGGGCATTACCCTGGAACTCCAGTTCCAGATGGTTGTGAGCTGCCATATTGGTATTAGGAATCAAACCTGGGTCCTCTGGAAGAGCAGCCAGTGCTCTTGACTGCTGAGCCATCTGTCTGTCCTTTATGCTTCTGGAGCATCTATTGATATTTGGGACCTATTTCATTCTTTAAAGTTTTGATTAGACATTTATTTCTACTTCTTGGTTGTATTGGTAAGAGTTGCTAGAGAAACAGAAATGGCATGTACTATTAGATTGGCTCACAAGGTAGAGATGTGTGTGTGTGTGTGGTGGGTATGTGGTGTGTGTCTGTCTATCTCTGTCTTTTCTGTGTCAGTGTCTGGATTTCTGTCTGTCTTATTGTCTTATCTGTGTCAGTGTCTGGATTTGTTCAGTTGGCTCAAGTAATCACATAGTGTAGAGGCTGAAGAATTCTGTGATGGATGCCTGCGGGCTTGATGGTTTAGGCAACAGTCATGCTACTGTCTCTGAACTTCAAAGCTTCAGAATAAAGGATGCTGATGAGACAGTCCTGAGTCAAGGCTAAAGGCCCAAGAGTGTTCCTATGTGTCAGAGTGGGAGGTGAGGTTTGTCTAAATTGCAGATACAAGATCAAGGGACCTGAAATACGATGTCCTAGAATAATGGTGGCAGCAACAGAAAAAAAGTTTATTCTGAAAGTTAGAGCGATAGGCTGAGACAGCACAAGAGAATACACGAGATTACAAGGTAGCTATTGCCCCTTTCCCATATTTTGTTTTTATCTGAGTGCCCAGCCAACTGCATGGTGCCTTCCCACATTCAGGACTTGTCATCCCCACGCTAGTCTTCCAGGAAACTCTCAGAGACATGCATTACTAATTCTGCATCTCCCAGTCAACTTGACACCTTAAATTGACCTCCATATTGGGATTCCTCTCTCTGGTCTTTTAGGAATTTCGTTGTGTATTTAATTTTCATGGTTGTCCACTTTATTTAGCATATCTTGTGGGTATGATGTATTTGTGAATGTACAGTGCACATGTGGAGGTCGGGGGGGGGCAACCACAAGGGCTGGTCTTTGCCCACCATCTTGTTTGAGACAGGGTCTCTTTCTGTTAGCTGCTGCATACTCCAGGCTAGCTTGCTGGTGATTCTCCTGTCTCTGTTTCCCATCTTGCTGTAGGAGCACTAAGGTGACAGTGAGTGCTACCACGCACAGCATTGTGTGGATTTTGGGGATCGGAGCTTACATTCTTATGCTTGCCTAGCTTGTGCTTTATGCACTCCGAATTCCCCTGCTGCATTGTTGTGTGTGTGCTGATCTTTGTTATCTGTTTCTTCTGTTGACAAAACTGTACACGCATAAGGACTGTTTGGAGGCTTTGTTCAGTAGCTCAGTTATTTATCACACAAATTTAAGTGTCTACTCTGAAAGATGAACAAAATGGTTTTAAGTACCATCGTTGCCAAATATCTCAGAAACTTGTAGCATTATTCTTTAAACAAATGATTGTGAGCCACTGTTTGGATGCCTGGAATCAAACCCAGGTCCTCTGGAAAAGGCAGCCAGTTATAACAAGGTTGTGATACATTTCAGGATCATTTATTTCCCTTAGCATAGATTATTCTCTTTCTGTTTTTTTGCATTATCTTTAATTTTTAGCACTCCACTGACAACATCAGCAGCTATAAGATAAAACATACTAGAAAGGATAAGAGAGAAAAAATGAGATGCTGGAGACATGGCTTAGTGATTAAGAGTGACTACTTTTCCTGAGGACCCATGTTCAATTCTCAGCACCTACACGGTGGCTCACAATTGCCTACAACTCTGGTACTGCATGCACATAGCACACTGACTCCAGCCAGAGCAGGGGCTGTCAGAATGCCTCTCAAGACTTTCTTTCTGCATTTGCTTTGCTTTGCACCACTGCTTTAGTATGTAGAAAGCTTGTTCCAACGCCCACTAAACTGTGTGTTAATAATTCCTGGAGGCATCTGAATTAAGTTTTAAATTATTTGTTCCCCAGCCTAGGGCAGTTCTTTCTCACTGGTTCACATAAGTCTGGCAAGTAAAGTAGGGCCTCACTATATCTGCCTGATGCATCCTTGAGAATTAGAGGGGAGGGAGCAATGCAAAGCCTTTCAGAAAGCATTTGCTATACGTGAAGGTACTTACTTGACAGCACCAAAGAAGTCAAGGTATTGCTATCATTAGCTGAAATGTTATCAAATACAGCATTGAGTCAGGAAAACAGTAACTTAATCTAACAGTAAAACAAGCCCAGGGAATACCTTAGATGGTGTAGTGATTAGTAAGTCTTTTTCAGTTTTTTTTTTTTTTTTATTAAATGATCATTAAGGTATGTTTTTATAAGTTGTCACTAATATCCAGTCATTCTAATCACATAGAGTTCCTGAAGTGAGATTTTTAGTAAATATCCTCATAGTTTTAAAAATAAACTTTAAAAAATTGTATAAAATTTTGTATGAAAAAAATTTGTATATTTTTGTTAAATATTGCTGACAAACTTTTAGGGAAACAATTCCCTTCACAATAACCACAAACAGTATAAAATATCTTGGGGGTAACTCTAACCAAACAAGTGAAAGATCTGTATGACAACAACTTCAAGTCTCTCAAGAAAGAAATCGAAGAAGATCTCAGAAAATGGAGAGATCTCTCATGCTCATAGATTGGGAGAATTAACATAGTAAAAATGGCCATCCTACCANAGGCAATCTGTAGATTCAATGCAATCCCCATCAAAATCCCAACACAATTCTTCAAAGACATGGAAAGATCAATTCTCAAATTCATCTGAAAACCCAGAATAGTGAAAACAGTTCTTAACAATAAAAGAACAGCTGGGGTAGTCACCATCCCTGACCTCAAGCTGTACTACAGAGCAATAGTGTTAAAAATTGCATGGTATTGGTACAGAGATGACAGTTGATCAATGGAATAGAGTTGAAGACCCAGAAATAAAACCACAAACTTAACCATTACTTGATCTTTGACAAAGACACCAAAAATATACAATGGAAAAAATAAAGCATCTTCAATAAATGGTACTGGTCTAACTTGCTGTCTGTATGGAGAAGAATGAAAATAGACCCATATTTGTCATCTTGTACAAAGCTCAAGTTCAAGTGAATCAAGGACCTCAACATAAAACCAGATACACTGAATCTAATAGAAGAGAAAGTGGGAAAGAGCCTTGAACTCATTGGCATAGGGGGAAATTTCCTAAACAGAACTCCAATGGCTAATGCTCTAAGATCAAGAATTGATAAATGGTACCTCATAAAACTGGAAAGCTTCTGTAAGGCAAACAATATAGTTGATAAGACAAATCGGCAACCTACTGATTGGGCAAAAATCTTCACTAGTCTCACATCCGATAGAGGGCTAATATCCAAAATATATAAAAACTCAAGAAGTTAATCACCAAAAAAACAAACAGCCCAATCAAAAAATGGGTATAGAGCTAAACTGAGAATTCACATTCTCAAATGGCTGAGAAACACCTAAAGAAATGTTCAGAGTCCTTAGTGATCAGAGAAATGCAAATCAAAATGACCCTGAGATTCCATCTTATACCAGTCAGAATGGCTAAGATCAAAACCTCAGGTGACAGCACATGTTGGAGAGGATGTGGAGAAAGAGAAACACTCTCCTCCATTGCTGGTGGGATTGCAGACTGGCACAACCACTCTGGAAATCAATCTGGAGGTTCCTTAGAAAATTGAAAATAGATCTACCTGAAGACCCAGCTGTACCACTCTTGGGAATATACCCCAAAGATGCCCCACCATGCTACAGGAGCACGTGTTCCACAGTGTTCATAACAGCCTTATTTGTGATAGCCAGAAGCTGGAAACAACCTAGATGTCCCACAACAGAAGAATGGATACAGAACATGTGGTTCATTTACACAATGGAATACTGTTCAGCTATTAAGAATGACTTTTGCAGGCAAATGGATGGAGCTAGAAAATATTATCCTGAGTGAGGTAACTCAGACCCAAAAGGACATGCATGGTATGTACTCATTAATAAGTGGATATTAGCCAAATAAAATAAAATAAAATAAAAATAAAAAATAAAACAATAGAAAAGAAAAGAAGAAAAAGCCCATACAGAATATACAAGATACAGTCCACAGAATTCAAAAGGCTCAACAAACTGAAGTGCCCAAGTGAGGATACCTCAGTCACACTTGGGAGAGAGAAGAAAGCAATCACAAGTGGGGAGGGAGGGAGGAACTTGGGAGGGAAAGTGGATGGGTTGGGGGGGCAGTGTATGTGTGGGGAACCTGATTTGGTATTGGGTGGGGTAAAAGTACTGAAGCCCATGAGGGACAGCAGAAAGAATGTAAACAGGCAACCTCAGGAAATAGGAGGTTGGGGGGACCCCACAGAATGCACCAAAGACCTGGGAGGTGAGAGACTCCCAGGACTTATAGGGAGAGGGAACTTATAGAGTCTATCAGGACCTGCAGGAAGACAGGACATCAAGTAAGGGATGGGGTTGCCATCCCACAGTCACACCTCTGATCCATAATGGTTTCTCTCTGAAAGAATTTCAGGGATGGAAATGGAGAGGAGCCTGGGGAAAAGAAGCAACAGGCCCAAAGTTGGATCCAGCTCAAGGGAAGGTCCCAAGGCCTGAAAATATTACTGAGGCTATGGAATGCTCACAAAAAGGGATCTATCATGACTGCCCTCCAAAAGATCCAACAAGCAGAAAGAGTCAGATGCAGTTGTTTACACCCAACTACTGGACAGAAGCAGCTGGCTCCTGTTGTTGAATTAGGGAAGGCTGAAAGAAGCCAAGGAGAAGGGCAATTCTGTAGGAGGACCAGCAGTCTTAATCTGGACCCCCAAGATCTTTCAAACAGTGGACCACCAAACAGACAGCATACATCAGCTGATATGAGGCTCCCAACATACATACAGTAGAGGACTTCCGGGTCTGTGTTCATTCAGAGATGATGCACCTAACCCTCAAAAGACTGGAGGCCCCAGGGAGTTTAGAGCTTAGGTGGGGCGGGAGTGGGTTATGGAACAGTTGGAGGGTGGGTGGGGAAGGGTGGGGGATGGAATATGAAGTGTAAAAAATGAATTACAAATAAAATAAAATTTAAAAAAATCTTTAAAAAATTGTATAAAACATTTTTGTTAAATATTGCTAACAAACTTTTAGAAGTGAATTGAATCTAATCAGTTTTTTCAAATGTAGTGGTGAGATAGGAAACATTCAGGTAATAGACATGTCTGTCTTACAGCTCTACTACTGAGTTTCAAAACTCTCGGCTGTAATATCACAGTGAGTCTCTAATTCCTCTAGACATTGTGATAGGATTGCCCAGTGGTTTTGTAACTCTCAGTTGCGTTCTTGTTGATTTTCTTCCTATTGTTAAGAGTAGTTTATTATGGCAAGGTAACTATATCACCATCTATAGACAGATCTTAGTTAGTCCTTGTTCCTTAGTATCAGAAATTCCAAGACGTCTGTGTATGCCAGTTTGTCTAATCAGACTTGTTTATAGTTTTATTTTAAACATTTGATCTGTTTTGTCTTTGAAAAGTTTTATTGATGTTTGGTTTATAGATGAACTAGTTAGTTTATTTGAAATTTATAATTCAATGGCTTTGATATCTTAAGAATTTAAAAATTATAAAATGTATATAGTGTGGAATTTGCCCCCCACCCCCTTTTAAATGGTTGGTGGTGTGTATGGAGACAGAGGCTCATGTAGCACAAGCAGGCCTTGGCTTGCTGTGTAGCTGAGGATGATGTTGAGTTCCTGGTCCTTCTGCTTCTACTTCGTAAATATTGGGATTACAAGTGTCTGGGCTCTGCTGTCACTATTTTTAAATGTACATTTCAGAAGCTTTATATTTATGACAGTGTAAAACCATTATTGATATCTTATTTTCAAAACTGCATCATTATACCAAAGAGAAATCCAGTAGTCACTCGGTGACTGTATTTCTCCTGCTCTTTGCTCCTGGTGGTGAACCGTTTTCAGTCTCTATGCAGTTTCCTATTCTAAGTAGTTCATAAAAATTAAACCACACAACATAGCATATCTGGCTTATTTTATTTAAAATGTTTTCAAGATTCAGCTATATTGTAGTATGTATCAGATTTTTCTTTCATTTTAAGGTTGGATGATAATTTTACTGTATGTATTATTCTACATTTCTTAATGCATTCATTTGTTGATAGATATTTGGATTGTTTTGGCTGTTGAATAATAATGTAATGATGAGCACTGATGAGCAGATAGTTTGAATTCCTCTTTCTGTTGTTTTGGATATCTAGAAGTAGAATTGTTGGGTCCTATGGTGAACCTATTTTTAGCTTTCTTTGATGAACCATCTGTGTTTTCAATGCAGCAGAACCCTAGGTAGCCCTACAAGCAATGTGCAGACATTCTGATTTTCTCACACCCTTGCCAACATTTGTCATTTTGATTTAGTTTTATTTAATTATTTAAAAAATAGAGTGTACAGTGATAACTCCTTGTGCTTAGGTTTGCATTTCTCTAATGATTAGTGATGGTGATGATCTTTGCATTGGTTTGTTGGCTATTTATATATCTTGTTGGTGAAGTGTTAGTCAAACTTTGCCAGGTTTTGAATTGGATATTTTTTTATTGTGTTTTCATATCTTCTAGCATTAATCCTTTATTTGATGTATATCTTGCAAATGTTTTTGTTATTCTTTGGGCCTTTTCTCTTCTCTCCTGATAGTGTCTTAAATAAAAGTTTACATTTTGACGAGATGCAGTTATCTATTTTTTATTTTTTTTTTAAGAATATTTATTTTTTTATTTATATGAGTACACTGAAGCTGTCTTCAGACACACTAGAAAAGGTGGTATTGTATCCCATTACAGATGGTTGTGAGCCACCATGTGGTTGCTGGGAATTGAACTTATGACCTCTGGAAGAGCAGTCAGTGCTTTTAACCACTGAGCCATCTCTCCAGCCCCTATTTTTAATTTTTGTTGGCATATTTTGTTTCATGTATAAGAAATCATTGCCATATCTGATGCCATACAGATTTTCTCATGTGTTTTCTTCTAAGACTGTTATAGCTTCACCTTCTTAAAAATTTCTTGATTCAATTAAAAATTTTATTTCATTCAGTATATTCTGACCACACTCCTCCCTTTCCCCAACTCCTCTTAGATCCTCTTCACCTCTCCACTTACCTAGTTCTGTGCCTTTTACTTTTAGGTGTTTGACTAATTTCAGGTTAGTTTTGTGTGTGATACAAAGTAAGGACCAAGATCATTAAGTGTGTGTATATGTGCATTGCACACATGTGCATGCATGTGTACAGGTACACATGGAGATCAGAGGTTGATGGCAAGTATCTTCTTTAATCATTCTCCACATTATTTAAAAAATATTTATTACTGTTGTCACTAGTGTACACATATGCATATGTCTTGACTTTTGTTTTCTTGTTGGATTGTCTTGACACCCATTCTGAAACCAATTGAACACATAGGTGTGTTTCTGAATACTTTGATTTATTCTGTTGATCCGTAAGTCAGTATACCAGAATTGTACTGTTTTGATTATTGTAGTTAGTCTTAAAATTCGGATCTGAGACATGTTTCTCTCATTTACAGATTGTTTTGGCTATTCAGTCTGCACTGAGATTTCATACAAATTTTAGGATATATTTTCTATTTTTACTGAAAGCTCTATTACAGTTTGTAAGGATTGTCCTGCCTCAGACAGTCGCTTGGATATCATTGTCATCTTAGCAGTAGTAAATCTTCATAGTTTAGAACATGGAATGTCCTTCTGTTCATTTAAATTGCATCTAATTTTTTTTTAAAGCACCATTTTATACTTCCAGTATATAAAGGTTTCACCTCCTTTGTTAAATTTTTTTCCTAACTGCTTTATAATTTTTATTTGTTTTAAGACAGGGTCTCACTATGCAAACCTGGTTTAACTGAAATTCTTCTGATATAGTCAAAGGTTAGCTTATATAGTCAAGGCTAGCCTCAAATTCAGAGTGATACACCTACTTCTGCCTACCAAATGCTAAAGTTACAGGCATACACCGCCCCATTTAGCTACTTTTTTTATTTCCTTGTAAATGTAATTAAAATATCTTATAATTATTCACTGAAAATATAAAGGAAATTTTTATTTCTTTCTATTTTCTGAGTCAAGATTTTATTAAGTAGTCCTGACTAGCTTGAACTCCACCTCTAGCCCAGGCAGGCTTAGACTTGTAAGTCTCACCCTCCGTGTAGCTGCTATTGTAGGCCTGTCCCACCAGCCTGCCTTTACAAACTTATTTTTAATGTTTTTAATGAGCTATTATTTACATCTGACAGAAATACATTGACTTAAAGTATACAATTTACCGTGTTTGGTTTATTTGTGGTTGTGTCATCACTACAGCTTAATTTTAGGCCATTTTTACCACACCCCAGCAAAATCCTCTGTCTATTAGCTGGCATATAAATAACATCAACAACTAACCTAGCTTTTTTTGTTTATAGGCTTGTTTATTTTGTTAAAATGGGGTCATGTAAAGTATGAAACACAGCTGGCTCTGTGTATTGATTTTTATGTCCTATAGCTTTGTGAATTCCTTTATATATACAAAGTGTATCTCTCCAAATATTCTTTAGTGTTTTTTATGTATAATATCATGCTACCTGCAAACATATCCCCTCTTCCATATAGATAACTTTCATTATTTATTTATTTATTTATTTATTTATTTCTGATCTACTTGCTCATGCTGAGGAGAAGTGGCCAGAGCCAGGCAGCCATACCATGCTCCTGATCCTGGGGAAACTTTTCTCCATTGATTGTAATGTCTGTAAGTAGATGAGCATTGAGTCTGAATTTTGATATTATTTGATATTTCAGGTTTTTATTTCTCATATAATTTGACTTTCTTTACTTTTTCTCTTTTTACTTTTTAGAAATGCTTTTTTTTTTTTACTTTTTATAAATGCTTAATCTTGTTTTAGAACTATATTTTGAAAATTACCATGTTATGTACTATTTTCGACTGAAGAAGATTTGAGAGCAGAATGTTTTGTTGCAGTCACAGTTGCTATTACTCCATTGGGATTTCAGAGTCCTCATGTCTTTCTGAGGCTTGATACTTCATTTCTTTTGTATGTGTGAACAGTCTCCCTATGAATGAATGGCCCAGACAATGACTTCTTACATAGCCCTGCAGTGTGTATGTGTCTGATAGGCACAAGTAAAGCAATTGGAGACGCTTTAACAAGGAAAACCGAGGGTTAGAACTTGCAAAAACAGCTTCGTGAACTTCCATAGCTGTTCCATAGCTAGATTCATATGTTTTGCTTTGTGTTTGGATATTTTGTTGTGTTTGTGCTGTTCTTTGTTCTTTTTGTACACAAACATGAATACATTATTCTGGCTGAGTCTTCCAAGGATAATTATTGATATCAAGATATATATTTCCTCAGATACAGATACTGTCTTGTGTTGCTTTGTAGTACAACTGTCAACAGATAATTAAAAAATTAAAATTACCTTTAGTTATGTGTGTATGTGTATGTGTGTATGTGTGTGAGAGAGAGAGAGAGAGCGAGAGAGAAAGAGAGAGAGAGAGAGAGAGAGAGAGAGAGAGTGTGTGTGTGTGTGTGTGTGTGTGTGTGTATGTGTGTGTAGAGGACAACTTGTTAGCATCTGTTTTCTCCTTATCATGTGGTTTCTGGGGATTGAACTCTCTGGTTGTCAGGGTTGGTGAAGAGGGTCCTTGCCCACTGAGCCATTTTATTTGCTCTGGTATAATAATTGTATTTACTGTAAAATCCAATATTGAAATTTAATGTCCCAATAATATCCTTACAGCAACTTCCATTTTTAATTTTTAAATTGAGAATCCAGGCCCTAATCATTCCTTGCAAGTAGTTGCGTATCTCTTTAGTGTCTTGATGGGCTTCATCTTTCATGTCGGTGTTCTTGTTTGAAACATGTCATTGCCACAAGTCACAAGTTTTGTGGTCTTATCCCCATGTAAATGTGTCTAGTTGTTCACTGGTGACCAATCAGATGACTTTTCTTGGGCAGGGCAGGTTCCATGTGATAGGGCATGGCTTCCTACTGCTCTGTGCTCAGAGTCACTACTTGTTACTGTGTTGTTGTAGTGACAGCTATTTCTGTAAGCCCGTGGGTCTTCTGGAAGAGTGCTAAGTTGAAAGCTTCATTTGGATGCTGTAGTTTCTCTTTGCTTTGGGAGATACTTGTGTGCCAGTGATTTCAGTGCCTTCCCAGTGTGTCATAATGTGTGCATTTGTTTTTAAAACTACAACTTGTAAAGCTATTGACTATTGGTGGTTTCTTTGTGGAAGACTAACATACTGATTCAATTTATTTATTAACAAGTTTAGACTTTTAGTTTTGAAAAACAATTAGCTACTCTGTAAGAATAATTTGCCATAGTAAATTTAGCAACATAGGTTACTTATTGCTAAATTTAATCTCAGTGGCATTGTAATTTTGTTCAATTTCTTACTGTGGTATTTTGTAAAATTCATTTTTTTAAATAAATAGTCTTTTTAAGCTCTTTAAATTTTAAAAATTATTTTGTGAATGCCTGTGTGCATGTCTGTTGTGTGGGTGTGTACATGAGAGTGCAGGTACCCTCAGAGGCCAGAGAGGCATTAGATACCCCTGGAGCTGGAGTTATACAGCTGTGAGCTTGGTACTGAGAACCAAATTGGAGTCCTATGGAAGAACAATATTGGTTCGTAACCACGGAGCAACCTCTCCAGTGCCAAGTCTTTCTATTATAAGCTTATTTTCAAATTAAGAAATTTCATTCATTTTGCTTTCTCTTTGTTATGATTTCTGTTGGTATGGGATGGGGCATAGACAGGGTCTTACTGTGTTGTATAGGCTGGTTCTGTACTTCTGAACTCAGTTTTAGTGCTCCTTTTAAAGCAGAAGATTTGAGACTTGGTGTTTGTTTGTTTGTTTACTTAGCACTAGCTTAGTCCATATTCCCAGAATTTTTAACATAGTTTTTTTTTTTTTGCCTAGATTCTAATTACTTATTTCTTCCCTTTAATTTCAAAGCTTACTGGCATTTTTGCTTATGCTTTATTGATTTGCAGTTAATTGTATGATATACATACAATTTGTTTTTTATGTTTTTGATATTTTGAATTTTATTCGCAGTGGTTGTATGACTTGATATTACTAAAATCTGTAGAATTAAATGTGTTTCAAGGTAATACTGTCCAGCTGCTACAGTGCTATCTCTGTATTTTACTCAATTATATTGTTTTGTCAATCTGTTTGAAGTATGTTTGAAGTATCAGTAGATTCTTTTCAGGAAGATGTGATTATTCTAATTTTACACATTTGAGGTTATGTTATCTGGTACATATGTGTTTAGAATCTTCTTATAGTAAGTTGTACTTTTGTTTTTGCTCTAATGGCTACAACTAAATATGAAAATGATTTAATTTTTTTCAGAGGTAGGTAGGTTTATGCCAACCAGCCTCTTTCTTTACTGACATTTCGTGTAAAATCAATTTAGAATCCACAGAATAGATTGGCTGAAATTTAGAAAGGATCAAGTACATATTCCGTAATTGGAAGAGTGTTAGTGAGTATGCAGCCTTTTAGCAATGATGAGGAACAATAGCGAAAACAGGCCATTAGAAACCAGTATTAGACATTCAGTAAGGATTAGCCATTCTGCTCACATGGTAAGTTTGGAAAACAAAAGAATGCCATTAGTAACCTGAGTCCTAAAATACTGAATTTTGATAGAATACATAATTCAAAGAAATTACATACTAATTTCATAGTTGTGATTTGTAGAATTAGAAAATATGAGACAGTAATATAGCAACATGAAATGAACCAATTATCAGAGTCTTCTGAAAAGACACATATGCTGCATGTTTTACTAGAGCCCGAAGTCATGGCAACCGTGTTGTGTGTTAAAGGTTTCATTGGTACATCCTTCACACTTAGATCTTAAACAAGCTGAATACTGCTGCTGCAGTGGACACTAGAGGACGAAAACTCACAGGCCTGGTGAGCTGGCCTCCCGTTAGTGCTGAGCTACGACGTGTAGACAGTACAGAGGAAAGATAATCAGACACAGTTTGTTTATGAACACAGAAGGAAGACTTGAATGAAATCAAATCAGAGAAATTTCAGCTGTGTATTGAAAGAACCATTAAAGCTAAGTATAGGATTATCTAAAAAAACAAAAACAAAAACAAAAAAAAATGTTTCAAGTTCTGAAGGCTACCTAAATAGTAGTATGTCCTGTTAAGACCATGAAAAAGAAAACAAGAACTTCAGTGTCAGCGAACAGTTCTGTTACACATTACTGTGCCTGATAGTCATATTCTTGCCAACACTTAGAAGTTTCTAGCTTTTAAACAAAAATTTGGCACATTTAGTTAGTAAATGATAGAGTCCTGTTAATTTTCCATTTTGTCCCTCCTTTCTGTGTGAACTGGCATTATTGAAATAAACTATTTTTTAAACCAGAATAACTAAAATTTGATTCTGGTGAGCACATGGTTGTTAAAATGATGTGTTAGGAAAGGTTAAAAGGATGGCGAATGCCATTGAATTATATATGAGAAATAGGAATCTGACACGTATACAGACTTTGTGCAAGCATATAATATTAATATAAATAAGTATGTACATTACCATTTTCTCAGGACGTTCAATTTATTACTTATTTATTCAGTTCATTCATGATACCCAAAGTTTTCCTTTCACCTACACACACACACACACACACAGAGAAAGAGAGAGAGAGAGAGAGAGAGAGAGAGAGAGAGAGAGAGAGAGAGAGAGAATATTATTGAATGATGGTGCGTGTCTATAATCCCAGAACTCCTAAAACTCTTAAAGGTAGAGGCAGGACAATAACAGATTTGTCTGGGTTACACAGTTGCAGGTCAGTATGGGCTACATGCCCTAAGACTCTATCTCAAACAAACAAACAAAAAGTCAAAAAATGTAATTTATGTAAATAAAGGAAACATTGCCTTTTTATAGGTATTAATTCATATTTCGATAGTTTGATTTGATTTTAAAGGTGTTTGATTTAGTTTTTAATTATACTTTGAGTATTTATTGTTTAAGAAATACTCATCTGCTGGGCGATGATGACTTTAATCCTAGCACTAGGAAGGCAGAGGCAGCTGCATTTGAAGCCAGCAGCAGCCTAATCTGCAGAGAGAGTTCCAGGACAGCCAAGGCTGTTACCGAGAAACCCTGTCTCGAAAACCAGACCAACCAAACAAACCAAGAAACAAACAAACAAACAAAACCAAAACCCAAAAAACCCACCCCCAAACCAAAAAGAAATACGCATCTGTTGCACATGTAATTTGTATTACATTTCATTAAGAAAGTAACTGATATTGCTCTTTCGTTGCAGCTAAACCATTTACTTCTAAAGTGAAGCAAATGCGATTACATAGAGAAGACTTTGAAATATTAAAGGTGATTGGTCGAGGAGCTTTTGGGGAGGTAAGAGATATTTTCTGTGTTAATTGTTTTCGAAGGCGTTTTATATAATGGTGAGAGATAATTTGCTTACTGTTACAGTTGATATGCCTGACCAGAAAATAGATTAAAGTTGTGAATGAAGCATTTTACATGGAATTTTCTATGATGATTCACTTATTAATATGTACTGAATTTTGTTTCTATCTGGTTCCCTTCTTGTGTCAAATTCATACTGTCTCATGCTACTTCATCTCCTAAGAACCTTGGTGTGCCTGGTAGTGAGTCTTCTGTTTCTGCACTTGCCTCTCCCTGTGTTTTCATACCACTTCAGAATCTCATTTACATACATGCACGCATACACACAAACACACACACACACAGATGGAGAGAGAAAAATGCTAGAGAGAAAGAGAGAAACAGAAATCAGAAATTTGAGCTAGGATTCCATTGAACTGGAGATAAGATTATAACTACTTGAAATTCTAAGACAGGAGTCAGCTAATCCATGGACATGATATAGTATTCCTTTTATTTAAGTTTTGTATGTTTGTAGCTTTTTTTTCTTAGTTATAGAGGATTTTACATCTTTCTGCAGGTTTACTACATGCATGGTGTTCTTGAGGTTATTTTAATGAAAATGGCTTACATTTCACTTTCTAATTGTTGAAAGTACAAATCAGCAATGGTGTCAGGCCTTGGAGCCTCCCCTTGATCTGGATTCCAATTTGGGCTTCCTTTCTCTCGGTTCCTTCTAAATTTTTGTCCCTGTAGTTCTTTTAGACAGGAACAATCCTGGGTCAGAGTTTTTGACTGTGGGATGGCAACCCTATCTCTCCACCTGATGCCCTGTCTTTCTACTGCAGATGGACTCTACAAGCCCTTTCCCCACTCTTGGGCATTTCATCTAAGGTCCCTCCGTTTGAGTCCTAATCTTCTCTCACCTCCCAGGTCTCTGGTCCTCCCACCTCCCACCTCCTGAGGTTGCCTGTTTACATTCATTCTGCTTGCCCTCAGGGCACCCAGGTTCCCCCCCACCCCCACCCCCTTGTGATTGCTTTCTTCTCCCTCCTAAGTGGGATTGAGGCATCCTCACTTGGGCCCTTCGACTTGTTAACCTTGAGTTCTGTGGATTTAAAAAGGATTCCATCTTGGTTGTGTATTATTCTTTTTATGCATCAGTGGATTTGGTATGTTTTAAAGAATATTTGTGTTTAATTTTTTTTTACTTTTTTATTTTGGGATTTTTTTTTTTTTTTTGAGACAGGGTTTCTCTGTGTAGCTCTGGCTGTGCTGGAACTCTCTGTAGAGGAGGCTGGCTTCAAACTCAGAGATCTGTCTGTCTCTGTCTCCCAAGCGCTGGAATTAAAGGTGTGAGCCATCACTGCCCAGCTGTTTTTTAAACCTATTTTTGGTACAGAACTTGGCCTGTAATTTTCTTCCAATACCTTCATCAGATTTTTGGGTGGCTTGTCTCTGCTGGTCCCATGAGAGGAGTGTTCCCTAAATGTTTTACTATATTCTGCAAGCTTCTGAAATGGTTACCATCTTTCCTTATATGCTTCTGTTGTTTCACAGGTGAAACCTGAGCCTAGAGTCTATTACTGAGATAGTATATTTAAATTTTACAATGGATTTTGAAAAAAATTATGTGTCAGTTTTGTTGTATTTATACACCTCATATAACTTTTAGAACTTAATATTGTATTGATCACTTACTGATTCATTTGACCATTGGTTAACCTTATTTTTAAATTCATCTTACTAGGGAATTGTGCGTTTCTGTATGGGCAGAAACGCTTTGGACTGGGTTCATACTGAAGAGCTTAAACATCCTGAAAGAGGATAGGCTGCGAAAGGAAAATGAATGCCCTGTCGGTCCGCTGATCAGAGCATGATTTTTATTAATCGGACTTTCTTAAGTACAAGGAAGGTTTTCAGCCTGCCCTTGAGTCCCTTTGAAAAACTCTCTCGAGCTGGTGAGATGGCTCAGTGGGTAAGAGCACCCGATTGTTCTTCCAAAGGTCCGGAGTTCAAATCCCAGCAACCACATGGTGGCTCACAACCATCCGTAATGAGATCTGACTCCCTCTTCTGAAGTGTCTGAATACAGCTACAGTGTACTTCCATATAATAAATAAATAAATCTTAAAAAAAAAAAAAGAAAAGAAAAACTCTCTTTGCCGCGTGGTCCAATCATGAGCGGAGATGTGTATCCGGTAGGCGGGTCCGAGTGTTAGTGGGCGGTGACGACATAGGGCGGTCTGATGACACTGCATTCTGGGAGATCTGGGGAGGTCTTCTCAGTAGCAATTCTGTACTCCTGTAGGGGGCGCAATATAATGTTTAGAGGGAGAGTGGTTAGTGGAGGTGGGAGACCCCAACAGGGAATTGTCAGTTTTCTTTGCTTTTTAATTAGTTAACTTCTAGTCTCTTCAGTTTTGCTGTTGTAGATTAATTCCTGCTGTTTAATATTTTGTTTTCTGTGGTATTAACTTGCTATTTATTCTTCTAATTTAATGAAGTAGATTATTTAAATTTTTTAATTTTAGTTCTTCTTTTAAGATGTGCATTTGGGCTGCTTTCCTGCAAGCTGTATCATCTGGAGCAGTGAATTCTGAGAGGCTGTGCATTCATTGTTGTTTGATTGTTGCATCCTAAGTTCAGCGTGATTTTACATTTCCGTTTGTTTTGTATCTGTGAGTTTAACAGTTCATCACAGTTTCTAAGTGTCTCAAAGATTTCCTGGTTGTATTCTGCCATTGACTTGTAATGTGATCAGAGCTTAGATAGCATATTTGTATGATTGGAATTTATTAGTTAGCTCAAATTCATTAATTTCGCTACTTAAAATTTCCATTTTAATTTTTTGTTTTCTATTGAGCTGCCATTTCTTGAGAAATGGGTTGTTTTTTTGTTTCTTTTTTTCTTTCAGTATTTTCTTGGCACTTTCTTTTTTTTTTTCCTGATCTATTACTTTCTAGAAATTTTAATTTTTTTCAGTTTTTGTTGATAACATATACAGAGTCCTTTTGTTTTCCTAACGATGAACTCTTGTATCATTAAAGAATGTTCTTTTTATCTCTGTGACATCCTTTGACAAAGATTAGTCCGAGTTAGTGGAATTGTTTTAACTGTTGGCACTTTCATTAAATACCTTGCTGAATTCTTTTTAGTTTGTTTTTTTGTAACCTTATAGAGTATTTGCTACTAAGTGGAATACCAGTTCCTTGTTAGCCCTCTGCTATCCTAGATTTATGTAACTTGATTTTTAGTTCTGTATTAATAGAATTATTTACTCTAACTGCAGGCTTTTTCACCAACACCCAAGTTCCCAAAATAACAACTCTGAGACTGAATCATTTCATGAATAAATGCCTAGGCCATAAGCTAGGTTTTGTTCCCCAACTAGCCATTTATTCTAGTCTGTGAGTGCCACATGGCTGGTTACCTCTTCCCAGTTTCACATGTGTGTCTCCATCAGTCAGTTTCTTCCCAAGTCCGACTCTCTCCCTTCTGGAACTCCCACCACCTAGGCCAGCAGCTTTTCTATTGATAGGTGATGCTTCCATGTAATACAAGGATTCTCTCTACAGTTTACTATATATTATTGTTTCTAGCTTCTGTTCTCTACACTATACTTATATGACACACCCTTGTTTTTCTTTTCTCCTGTTCTTTAAGTTTTATTATCTATTTATTTGTATCTGTCTCTGCTCTCTCTGTGCTTGTGCATGCATGTGTGTGGATGTGCCATGGCATGCGTGTGGAGGCCAGGAGGCAACTAATGGGCACCATCTCTTTTCTACCATGGGCCTTCTGGAAATTGAACTTGGCAGCAAGTGCTTTTACCCACTGAGCTGTCACCCTGGTTCCATGTCCTAGTTCTCCACTAGCTCACTGAATTTATTTCTTTATATGAGTATACCATGTGCTTTTTACTTATAATATCATTGTTGAGTGCTAAGTTGCTTGTCTTTTTTCTGGCTGTTCAGTATACTGCCATCAGAAACATTCTTATTTACATCATAGGTGAGGTATAAACATTTATTTATTTTTGATATAAACTTAGGAGCAGACCCTGCATTCTGAGGTAGGCATAGTTAGCTTTAGTAGACAGTGTCAAATAATTTAAGTGCAGAGTCATACTCGCACTCCTTGTAACAGTAGTCTGAGTTTCCTAACCTAAGCCACTTTTGGTTGGTGTTTAGTGGTCATCCTGACTCCATTTTACATTGCCTGTTAAGTCTTAAAGGTTAGTAATTTTTCATCTTGCTTCATATCATGTGGATATTCTTTGAACAAGTGAACATTTTGGGATTTCGGAGGTAGGAGTTGAATGTTATTGGTATCTTCTGGATGTAAATGATTTGTTGGCCCTACAGTATATGTGCATAAGAAGTGCTTTGGCTTTTCCTGTCCTGGTAGATCTTGTATTGAAATAAAGTTCAGTAATTAAATTAATGATTAGCGGGGTATGTGTGTGAGGTCTCGTGTTGAACCTTACCTTCCTCCTTGTTTGAGACCAGGTCTCTTTGTTCACCTCTGTGTACTCAGGCCGGCTGGCCTGTAAGCTTCTGGGGACTCTTGTTGTCACCTCCCATCTGGTTGTAGGAGAACTGGGATTACAGATTGCTACCTAGCTCAGCTTTACCTGGGCCCTAGGGATTTGAACTCTGGTCCTCATACTTGCATGGTTAGTTAGAACTTCACCCATTTAGTCCTTTTCTCAGCCCTCTCTTCATTTTTTAAGGTCTGATTTTTTTTTTTTAAGTTTTAGGTTATAGGTATTATTCGTAGTTTTGTTAAATTTATTCCCAAGTATTGATGCTTTTTGATTTAATGGCAAATGACTATACAAATTTTATATTAAGCATTATGTTTCTGATATGTAGGTACAACTGATTTTTATAACTGACTTCTATTTCTTGATGACATATTTTGGTCATTTGAGAAGGACAGTTTCTTTTTTCACTTTATAGACTGTACATTCCATTTCTTTTATGTCGCCTGCTTAGGTGACTAATACAGAGTTGAACATGTGAGGTGGACATGCTTACCCTCCATTGGAATTTAGGGAAAAGGCTTTTTTTCCCTTGGATTTAGGACTAAGGAATTTTAAGGATTTAAGGGTTTAGTATTCACTGTTAAATAAGATGTTAACTATAGGTGCTTTGGTAGATGTTGCCTGTTTGATTAAGGAATGTGTTCTAATACTAGTTTTTGAGGTTTTAAAAATTTAATCATTACTCAATGAGAGTTGAATCCATTTTTTCTATTTTTATTAGGTATTTACTTCATTTACATTTTAAATGCTATCCCCAAAGTTCCCTATATCCCCCCCCCCCCGCTCCCCTACCCACCCACTCCCCTTGTGGTCCTGGTGTTCCCCTGTACTGGGGAATATAAAGTTTGCAAGACCAAGGGGCCTCTCTTTCCAATGATGGCTGACTAGACCATCTTCTGCTACATATGCAGCTAGAGACATGAGCTCTGGGGGTGCTTGGTTAGTTCCTATTGTTTTTCCACCTATAGGGTTGCAGCCCCCTTCAGCTCCTTGGGTACTTTGTCTAGCTCCTCTATTGGGGGCCCTGTGTTCCATCCGATAGCTGACTGTGAGCATCCACTTCTGTGTTTGCCAGGCACTGGCATAGCCTCACAAGAGACAGCTATATCAGGGTCCTTTCAGCAAAATCTTGC
>NC_034594.1:152182017-152221247 GCF_900095145.1 Mus pahari
ATCAATTCTCATTCTTCTACATGATAACAGCCGGTTGTGTCAGCACCATCTGTTGAAGAGACTGTTTTGCTCTCTCTGCAGAGCATGAGATGCCTATAGCTGCAAGGGCTTGTTGCTATCTCCTTTATTTTAATCTATCAGGCACTTGTCCTGGCTAGTTTTATGTCAACTTGAAACAAACTCGAGCCATCTGAAAGGAGGAAGCCTCGATTGAGAAAATGGCTCTGCTAGGCCATTTTCTTAATTAGTGATTGAATGGGGAGGGCCCAGACTTCTGTGAATGATGCTATTCCTGGGCTGTTTGTTGAACCTGGGTTCTTTAAGAAACCAGGCTGTGTAAGTTTTACAGCTCTGAAGGGAAAGGTATCCTGGCAGTCAGGAGCCAAGGAACACTGTACAACAAAACCCACGTAAGAGATTCATTGGGAAGTGTAACTATGTAGGCTATGTCCCTCTCAGGAAAGCAAAGATCAGCAAGATTTGAGGCCCACAGCCATTGCACAGCTAGCTGTACCAGCAAGCCAAGCTCTCTCTGCCACCCACTGAACCCTATTTATACCTTCCAAACATCACGTGTCCTCCACGTGCCTTGCCTCAGCACAGGTCTTACCTCAGCCTGTGCATCCAATCAGTCCTTGGAAATGGCAAGAAACTGCAGTATATCAACCAGAAAATTTTTGATGTGTTTCTCTCTATGTAGTCCTGAGAAATGCAGCTCAACTACAAGTGTAAGGCAAACCAATATATATGTGTTGTTAGCAAAGAATCCTTCATCATGTGTCCTTTAATGTGCTTGCTTTAGAACATACTTTGACCTGTGTCTGCTTCAGTGAAACATTCTGCCTTAGCCTTTCACACCAGTGTCTACTTTAACACAACGTTCCTTCATGTGTTTCCCCAGCAAAACACCATCCAACCAACTTTCTAAAGAACCTGTAAGTTTCCACTTCAGTGAAAGGCACAGGAGAGTGGCTGCCTCTGCTTAGGTGAGAAGCCCAGGGAACTGAGCAGGAGGCAGGCTTTACATAGGCTTTCTTTATTTCTAGGGTGGGGATTGGTGGGATTTCAAACCAAGCCCAGGGAGTTGGTAGTTTTTTGGGCTCAGGGATTGGTGGGTTTGGTAGGTTTTCAAACCCATAATGGATTCAAACTTTTTCCAGTACAGGCTGAGCAAGCCATTAAGCAGTAGTACTCCATGGCCTCAGCATCTGCTCCTACCTCCCAGGTTTCTGCCCTGGGAGTTCCTGCCTTGGTTTCTTTCAGTGATATACTACAGTGTGGAAGTGTAAGCCAATTTACTGTTTGGTCATGGTGTTTTATCACAACAGAAATCCTAAGTAGAACAGCACTGTAGCATAATTTAAAGTAGGGCACTGTGATGCTTGCAGCATTGATTTTTGTTGAAGAGTGTTTGTCCATGTCTGACATGTGAATGTTAACATTATCCTTTGTATTACAAAACAGAAGTTTTCAATTTTAATGAAATTCTAATAATGGTTTACTTTCATGGATTATGCTTTTGGTGTTGGTATATAATTGATTTTTCAACTATTAAAGCAATTCCTATTATAGAGTCTTATTAGAGTTGGGATCATCTTTCAAGATGTTTTTCCTCTTCAGTTAATCAATATTTTGTTAGTTAGTTTTAAATCTGTATTCATGGTGAGTGTTGACCCATACATTTTTGTTTTTATCATTTTCAGGCATTGTTAATAGGGTTGTGGTGAATTTAAGTAAGGAGTTGAGCAAGTGTTTTTGTTTCCCAATGTTTGGAAACTGCTTTTTTCCCCTAAATGTTTGATGGAGTTTAATAATACAACTATCTGAACTTGGGTTTTTAATACTCATAGTTGATTAACACTAATGGTTTTAAAGTTAGCTTGTCAGCTTTTTCTGTTTCATTTGTCAGCTTCAGTATGGTTTATTTTTTATGGATCATGTCTGCTAGCATTTAAGTTACCAGGTTTATTGTCATGAGACTGTTTATAATATTCTTTAGTAATTTTGCTTCTTATAGAGTCTAAGGCGAGGTTCTTTCTTTCATGTTCATAGTGCATGATTAATTTTTCTTGAGAGTATTAGAGATTTTTTAAATGCAATTAAATATCAAAGCTACTTTTATCTGTGTGAGTTGTCTCTCTTGTGTGTAGACACACACTCATGTGCATGTTGTATGTGCATTGCATGTGAGTGTGTACATATGCAGAGGCCAGAGTGGGAACTGGGTTCCTTCTAGTGGTCTTTTCATTATTGCTTTGAGATGGTCTGTTATGGTCTCTCACAGAACTGGAAGCTTGCCTCGGTGCTAAATTTGCTGGCTAGCTAGTACATGGATGGATCAACCTGTGTTTGCCCTGTAATTCTGAGGTTTCATGCAGGTCAAGGTGTGCCTTGCTTTTTTTTTTTTTTTTTTTTAACCTGAGTGCTAGGGACTCAAACTCAACAACTTGTGCTTGAAGAGCCAGTTTGCTTACTTATGGGGCCATCACATCACGTCAGCTCCTGTCTAAAGTTTGCTCTTTTTTCTTTTTAAACCCTGAACATGTGTTTTTGCCTCTGTGAATCTTTTCTTTGAATTAAGTGTACTCCTTTGTTTTCTACCTTTTCGAGATAGAAGCCTACATATGAATATATATCTTTGCTTCTTTGTCATTCCAGTGTAAACATAGAAGCGTAGATTTTGCTTTTAATAGTGATTAGGTTCATTCCAGAGATTATTTTTTTATTATCATTGATTTATAAATGTTATTTAATGTCTGTTTCAGAAGTTGATATTATTTGTTTTAAAAGTTTGTCTGTTTGAATTGTTTTGATACAGTGAGTTAATATACTTTTGATTTTTCTCCGCTTTGAAAATTTGCTATGGTCAGAATGTAAACTGTTCTAATGAATACTTGAAATGCCTTTAAAAATAATGCAGAATAACATTTATTTCTTCCTGTGTTTTACTAATGTCAGTGAAATTGAGATGGTCAGTACTGTTATTAAGATCTTCCATAATTTGATGATTGTCGTTTAGCTCTGTCAGTGACTAAGGGGGTATTTATTTATCCCCCAAAGTTGTATATATTTCCTGATTTTGAAAGCTGTAACAGTAGGAACATACACATTCAGTATTCAGCATTCAGTATTCAGTAGCTATGTCATTCTGATGCTTGTCATTATGGCCTACTTTTTTGTATAAGATGACGTTTCCTATCTTTGAGTCTTTCTGTTAGTCAGCTTTCCTATGGTTTGAACCCCCTTCTTCTACAGTTGTATTTAATGTGAATCTTTTGTGAGTGTATCTAGTTAGGGTTTGAATTTTTAGTACAACCTAATAATATCTGGACTTTTATTGGACTGTTTAGATTATGACTATGAAAGTTAGAAAGGCAGACTTAGAATTAATTAATTGCACAGTTTACAGATGTGGTATTTTTAATACACTTCCCCCACTATGCTGAGCATTGAAATCAGGTCTTGTACATGTTAGGCACCTACAACTGAGCAACAATATCATCCCAAGTGTGATTTTTATATAAACCTAAGGTAGTAATGAAACTTACTACTAATACAGAGATAATTCACTGTAAGTGTATATGTGGACAGAATTAATATATATATAGGCAACTACAGAAGATAGTAGAAGAGAAAAACACTTATAATAAAAGAGTTAAGACTATTATTAGACAGCTCATACATATATGCTAATTATTCGATAGGGTAGTTGCAAAGGTTGTATAGAAAGACAAGCATTTCTAGAGCTGGGTATGGTAGCACAGATTTGTAGTCTCAACTATTCAGAAGGCTGAGTCTGGTGAATTGCTTTTGCCTAGGAATTTTCCCTGAGTCTGGACAATATAGCAGCAGCCTACTCCCCATCAAAAATGAATAAACACATAACCCGACTATAAGAAGAATCATTAGAAAACTCATAGTAAGAGCAATGATAGACCTACGATATCTGCAGCCTCAAGAACTAGCCCATGAAGAAGAAGTTCAGGACAGACTTGTATACACATATTTTATTCTTTACTAAAGACAGTAGCTTCAGCCAGTGTGGGTGGAAAAAATTCAGTAGATGATTTAGAATACAGGATAGCTATTTGGAAAAGTCTTTTTGTGGAGCAAATTAAAATTCATACCATATGCTAGGATGGAATACAAATAGATGAAAAATAGTGTAATAAATAAGACAAATATAACCCAGATATTTATCAATAAGAAACTGCTTGAATAAATTGTGGTTAAGCACAGACCACAATTTGCTGTGAGACCCATAGCTAAACATTAGGTGGAGCTCAAGGAATTCTGTAGAAGAGGAGGAAGAATTGTAGGAGCCAGAGGGGTCAAGGACACCACAAGAAATTGGCCCACAGAATCAACTAACCAGGGCTCATATAGGCTCACAGAGACTGAACTGACACTCAGGGAGCCTGTGTGGGTCTGACCTAAGCCTATATGTTATAGTGTGTAGCTTGGTCTTCTTGTGGGGCTCAGAACAGTGGGAGCAGGGTGGGCTCTGACTCTTTTGCTTGCTTTTGGGACCATTTTCCTCCTACTAGGTTGTTTCATCTAGCCCCAGTATGAAGGGATGTATCTAGACTTACAGTACTATGATATCCTGTGTTTAGTTGGTATCCCTGGGAGGCCTGCCCTTTCTTGAAGGGAAATGGAGGAGTGGATCTGGGGGAGAAGGGTGATGGGGGAGGGACTGGGATGAGAGAAAGGAGGGGAAACTGTGGTAGGCATGTAATATATGAGAGAAAAATAGAAAAACAAAACCAAAAAATCTTGCAGTATTTACGTAGAGAGATCTCTGGGATGCATTATGAAGTGGATAATATAATAGGTAGGAAATGTTATTGTTATTTGTATTTCCATCAAGTAGCATAGGGAGGGATTAGGAGAGATGGGGCAGTGTAAGCAGGAGTGATAGTGACACTCACACATGGGATTTGTTTAACTTTTGATTTTTCTTTTGCTTATTATTTTTCTTTTGCTTATTTATTCAAGTTGTTGCTCCCCATCGGTCCCCCTCCCCCACAGTTCCTCATCCCATTCCTCCTCCCCCTTGCCTCCAAGAGGGTGCTTCTCCCCATCAGGTCTCTCCTTTCCCTGGGGCCTTAAGTCTTTTGAGGATTAAGCACATCTTCTCCCACTGTGGCCAGACCAGGCAGACCTCTGCTGAGGGAAACTTGGGAATGAAAAATGTAGGCACTCAGACAGGAACCTCAGAGGTAAGTCTCACCAACAGAATTCAAGAGATGGAAGAGAGAATCTCAGGCATTGAAGACAAGATAGAAGAATGGATACCTTGGTCAAAAAAAAAAAAAAGTTAGATATGGAAAAGTCCAGGCATAAAGCATCCAGGAAATCTAGGACTTTATGAAAAGACAAAATTTATGAATAATGGGAATAGAGGAAGGAGAAGAAACCCAGGTCAAAGGCACAGAAATACTTTCAGCAAAATCATAGAAGAAGAATTTCCTAACCTAAATAAGGTGGTATTTGTCAAAGTACAAGAAGCATGCAGAACACCAAATAGACTGGACTAGAAAAACTTCCCATGACAGTTAATAATCAAAACATTAATGATACAAAACAAGGAATGAATATTACAAAAATTTAAAAGGTCACAGTAAATCTGAAATGTGTTCATCTAACAAGTTACCTTTAAAATTTATTAATTACTATCTATAAAGACTTTTGTGGATAAGTGGAACACTTTTCCCTTCTGACCCCTCCCCCCTATGTGTGTGTGTGTGTGTGTGTGTGTATGCATGCACGTGTATGATGTATGTACACATTCAAATGAGCGTCTAGGCATGTGGAGGCCAGGCTTTGATGATATATATCTTCCTTGGTTAGTTTCCACCTCACCACATGAGCTAAGTCTCTCACTGAACTTGGAGCCTATTGATTTAATTACTCCTGTGCCCAGTTTTCACCTCCTCACCTATGAGATTACAGATATTTGTGATGTGTTTGGGTTTCCCAACTCAGGTTCTCATGCTTGTATGGCAAGCCATTTACCTGGTATTCACTAGAGATTGAATCCTGGGTCTTGCATATGCTAGGCTTATTGCTCTGCCATTAATCTACATCAATGGACCTGTTTTTTATCTCTTAATTTTGCCACATGGTTTACTTAAGTTCCTGGGGATGGCTTTTAAAATGCAGTGTATGGGTTATGCTAACTTTGAACTTGTACTACTGAATAGCTGGGACTGTAGGTTGCCTTTTCATTACACCAGTCTCAGAAATTAGTAAGTAAGGCAGATAAACAAACCAAGACTTAGAAATGTTTCTTTTTTGAATGGGAAAACTTTTTATGAAACAATTATTTAGTACTCCATATGAAAATGATTGGTAGAATAAAGCAGTGTTCTTTAAAAAGAGTAAAAGCTGGTGTTTACCAGAAGATTAGAAATTAGTGCAATCAGTCAGCCTTGTTTCTGGTACCATCCACCATTATTTTAAGTTACTCTATTGGAATATATAGTCTACAGTTAACACATATCCAGCCAGTGTTAGAGTTACTCTTTTGCATGATCAGGCCTGGTATTCACCAATAAAACTTCTATTTTACAAATTTGTATTTATGCTACAGAAAAGAACACACACACAGAGGGTATGCTCTTGGAGGCCCTAGAGATTTACCTCAGAAAGTACTTCATTTGATAGGGTGCCTGCTATCTCTTCTTTTAACTCATCCAAATCTAGAAAGCAACTACTTACTAAGAGGGACTGTGGACCTATCTTCCTTGTTGGAAATTCCATTTCATACTTAGGAAGTGTGAGGTCACATCATTCTCAGTCTTGCTCTGCAGCGAGTGCTGGTAGGGGAATATTTGGAGCAACAGGCACTGCTTAGAACACTAGTGTGTATGAAAGTCCTTATTAGGGAATTTAAAAGGCTGCTTTGCTTTGTCAACAGTCTGGATCTGTCCTAGGAGGAGGCTGAAGGATAGCCAGGGTTTAGAGTTATTTTCTGTAAAAAAGAACTCTGTTCCTTACAAGATCAACTCAACTTGTGTGTCTCAAGTTTGGTCCAGTCCAGAGCTCTACTCTAGAAACCCCATTAGTTATTATGTAAGTTCTTGAATATTATCTGAACTGACAGAAACTGAGCTGAGGACAAAGCCATGAGTTCTGGTATTCACCTCTAATTTCAGCCCATAGGAAGCTGAGGCAAGAGAGTTTGAGGACAGCTGACTCTATATTCCGAGACTGTCTTTTGGTGGGGATGGTAGGTGGGTGGGGATCAGGAATTCCCATTTCTATCACCATGCTAATCCAGCATGTCATATTTAAGCAGGTAAAAATGCTTGGGAATCTTGTTTGGGGGCTATGGTAGGCCCAGACTTTTCCCAGGACTGGTGCATTCTAACTAGGATGTCCAATTTTACTGTAGAGTAGCTGCTTCCTCAGAGACACCTTTATTACCCAACCTGTTTCTGAGGAGCAGTTAACCAGTCACCAGGAGGTTGCCAACAGTGTGTATGGCCTCTTGACAGTTAATGTCAGATACTTCAGATTTGGGCTACAAGAAGTCGATATATACAAAAGAGGCTTTATCTGCCAGTCCATTCTTAGAGATAAGAATTTTGATTTCTGCGTTGAAGTTGTAATGAGATATCACTTTACTTAGAAAGGGGTATTACCCAAATGACAGTTTACAAACACTCAGTGGATATAAGGAGATGTCTCTGACACATTTGGTATAAATTTTACTAGTGTAGCCATTACTGAAAACAATGTGGAGTTTCCTCAAAAAAAAAAAAAAAACAAACATAAAACTAGAAATGGAATTGTCATATTGTCCACTAATCCCAGTGGACATTTATGTAAAGGAAATGGCATCAGCATACTACAGAGTTGCCTGCATTACAGTGTTTATTGCAGTATGTTTACAGTAGTCAAGATCTGGAATCAGCTGATGGGTGAATGGTTAAAGAAAATAAGATACACACACACATACAAGTGGGAGATCATTCAGACACAAGAATAGTGAAATGCTGTCATTTGTGGCAACATGGGCGCAACTGGAGGACACTGTGCTTAGTAAAATACTCCAGGCACAGACAAACTGTTCTCAGTTACTTGTGGAAGCTAAAATGGTTTGCATTCATAGAATGGGAAAGAAGAAGGGAAACTAGGAGAGGGAAAGGGAAGATATAGCAGTCACTGAAATGGGAGGATGACAGGAGGGTAGAGAAAGGTTGGCTTAGATAATGAGAACCAAAGACGGTTGGGTAGGGGCAAGTCTGTACTGCATTGGGGTGACTGTAGTTCACCCCAATTTACCATGTATTTCAAAAGCACGAACACAGAAGTGTTGAGTGTCACAGGTCTTAGAAACACCAGTAGCATCAGTGCTATCATTTACTGGTGCTTATGTATGCTGGTTTTTCTTTGTTGTTGTTGCTTATGGGTTCATAATCTGTCACTATTGTAAATCTGCTTACTAGACTTTGAAGAGTGTGTGTGTGTATGTGTGTGTGTGTGTGTGTGTGTGTGTATTAACATCTGAATTAAAGATATGTGTATGTGTGTGTATACATGCGCCAGTTTCTGGAGGGAGGATAATTTATGATGGAATCTATGCATCTGGAATTAGGACATTTGTGATGTTTCTTTGATGTAGCTATCTGGTCATGCTTTTGTTGGGTGGATATTTACATCTAATCTTGTTCTGTTCATTCTGGATTTGTAGAATTATTTAAAATATTGTTTTTCATCAACTGATATTAGTCTTTTTGTTTTTTGTTGTTTTTTTGGTTTATCCCTTCAAATATATATTTTGTCATTTCATGAGATTGAGGAGTTCAACTTTATGAGGATCTCCTAGTAAAAGCCATCAAACTTAATGTGGGATCAAAATGAAGAGTTTTAGCTACTTTCTGTAAAAGGCTAAACTTGGTTTCAAGCTTTTGATCTCAAAAGTATCCAGTAGTGGGACTGACGGTTCAACCAACCTTACACAGCCACTTGCCAGTACAGTAGAGTGGTGTTTATGTAGGAGCCTTCAGAACAGCTGTCAGAGGACACTTGTCAGTCTTAATCCATGTGAGGCAATCATTGACAAAAAGGAAAGAGATTTCTCATCTCTATTTTCAACCCTTGCCTTTTGAGTCTAATAGCTTGGGTGCTTTCTTTAGAGGCAGAGCTTTCTTACCCACGTGTTACTTGAGTGTTGGGTAGAAGAAGGCCGATGCCTATTTTTAAACGAGAGAGAAGAGGAGTAGAGTGACTGTGGGTCTTACCCGGTGAAGAAGATTCTTCTGATCTCTTGGAATGATGAACATGTTACATTTAAGGTGTCTAGAGTCAGAGGTCCAGTCGCATGGCCTCTGTGTGAGTCATTACTTGCTGGTCCTTTGAAATGATCATGTTTGGAAATCAGTAAAAGAATTGATGACAGGAAGGAACCAGTGGGAGAACAAGTACAAGAACTGAAGCAGGCAGGGAATGAGTTTATAAAACAGAGCAGAAGTGGGTGAGCCTCTCCACTGGGATGAAGGAAAGACTGGACAGCTTTTTGCTAGCGTTTATGCCCAGTACAGTATCCTCTGTATGTGCTAGTTTTGTTCAGGAGCTGTGAGCAGTGTGAGGGAGGGAAAGAACAGAGTACTCCTGTGGTGCTCAGCATGCTACTTTTTCTCCCTGGGTTATGACCATGCTGTCATTTGGCTAATGAAAGCAATACTTACTGGTTTTTGATTTGGGTCACAGTCTAATTAGCAAGAGAAACTGGCACTTTATGGCACTGGTCTCCACTTTGTAATTTGGAGCACTTTTCCAGTTACCTTAGATTTATCTATTAGAGCTTATCATTATTATTATTATTATTATTATTATTATTCCATTCACTTACAGTTTAGATGATAATCCCCCTTCTCTGTTACCCCTCACCAACCCCTGCATCCCTCTCCCCCTCCTCCCCTCCCCTTTGCCTCTATGAGGGTACTCCTATATCCATTCACCCACTCCTGCCTCACTTCTCTAGCATCTCCCCACTCTGGTGCATCAAACCTCCCTCCCCTCCCATTGATGTCAGATAAGGCCATCCTCTGCTACATATGTATCTGGAGTCCTGGCTTCTCCATGTATACTCTTTAGTTGGTGGTTTAGTCCCTGGGAGCTCTGGGTGGTCCAGTTAATTGGTATTGTTATTCTTATGGGGTTGTAATCCCCTTCACCTCCTTCAGTCCTTCCTCTATCTCTTCCATTGGGGTCCCCAGGCTCAGTCTGATGGTTGCCTGAGTATCTGCATCTGTATTGGTCCAGTGCTGGTAGAACCTCTCAGGGAACAGCCATATCAGGCTCCTATCAGCAAATGTTTCTTGGCATCAGCAATAGTGTGGGGGCTTGGTGTCTGCAGACAGGATGGATCTCTAGGTGGGGTGGTCTCTGGATGGCCTATCCTTCTGTCTCTGTTCCATTTTTTTTCTTTCCTTTAGACGGGAATATTTCTGGGTTAAAAATTTTGATATGCATGGGTGGCCTCATCCCTCTATTGGGGGTGTATGTGCCTGTCTTCTGGAGGTGGTCTCTATGGGTTTTATCTCCCCTTTGTTGGATATTTTGATGAAAGCCATCACCATTGGCTCCTGGAGTCTCTTGCTTCCCTGGAGTCTGAGACATTCTAGGGCTTTCTTACAAAATAATTTTTTTCTCTTTGTAAACCTGACTTTTTGTGTCTCTGTGTATAAAGTCCATTATATGGAATTTTAAAATTTACTTTCAAACATGAGAAGAAAATACATAATGAACAGTTAGAAGAAGCAGGGAAATGCTATACTAAAATGTGCTTTGTAGAGAAATGGCGTTTGTGAGAAGGGTGCCATGGCAGTTCCTTGGGGGAAACTGGAATAGCAATAACATTTGGGGTTTTGTTTTGTTTTTGGATTTGGAAGGAGGGTCTTGGAAAAGGTTTTCAGTAGACACGCAGAACCAGAGAAATGGGAGACTACAAGCTGGAAAGGAATTTTAATGGGGCAATAACAACAAAAGAAAAGATGGGGAGGGGCTGGGATCAAGATTTCAAAGGTACTGTCATCCTTGAGGAGTGATAGGGACACTTTTCTGGGGTTCAAAAGGAGAAGGAGAAAGTTTCTTGGAATCATGGGAACATTTAAATGCGATGCAAAGGACTCTGGTCTAGATTGTGGGCATCAGAGTAAGTAGGGCAGTGGTAGCACGTGGCAGTTCAGAACATTGAGGACAAAGGCTGGCTGAACTGGTACTTACAGGTTCATCTGAGGCTGAGCTACTGAAAAGGGAAGCAATAATAAGATATAGTTATTTCACAGAAGGGGTCGACAAAGATTGAAGTACTGTAAGATTATGATCCCTCACTAGGATAAATGAGTCAGATAGGTAGGGACAGACAGATGTGCTCATAGCCCTACTGCCTGGAGGATTTAGACTGCAGTGCAGTGCTGGGGAGTTTGGAGCAGACAGCCCAGTGTCAGTTGAGTTAATCACAGGCACTGACACAGAGACCTCCCTAGGCAAATCAGAGTGCTTGATTCATGACTGACAGTATTTGAGATTTAACATGAGAAGATCTAGTTCTTTTTTGATACACACTTGCTTATATGTGTATTGATTAAAACTGTGTACAATAAAATCCACACATAGATCACTGATGATTTTTTGTACTATTTTAAGGCAAAGTCACCCTTATACTTAGAGATAGTATTGGCTGGATTACTTCTTACTTATTCCTAATGCAAGCTCTCCTCTGGACATACATTTTCTGTGGCTTTTACAAGCTAAGTTTAAGAGTGCACAGACCCTGAACAGGTAATTATTTCCCTTGAAGTATTTTGTGTTCTACCAGGCTCAATGGACAGACTCACCTCTGGCATGGATATCTGATAGGAACATTTCTGTCAGTTTGATACTTTTTCCTCCTATCAATTATGCTTTTTTGTTTTGTAGACAGACAAACCATGAAAATAAATTAGTTTTGAAAACAATTATAAGAAATACATACACCATGGGGAACAATAAAGAGTAAGATGCAGTTGAAATTCGGCAGCTCTGTGAGTTAAGAATCTTCTCTCTACAACACATTCATGTCAGTTACTGCTTAACTTAACGCTGGGTTTTCCTTTTTGCTTTCAGGAAAACCTTTAACTTACGCCCTGGGTGTTACCTGTCCACAGCTTCCTGGTGGCTCACCGCTTCTGCCTGCTCCAGCCTTGCTCCGGCAGCTTCCAGGCTTCTGGGCTTCAGAGCTTGTTGTGAAAGCTTGCTGCTTTGGCGTGCTACCCCTGCTTCAGGTGTCAAAAGCTTTTAATTAGCTTGCTTCCTCTCATTACCTGGTTCCTTATATGTCCAGATAGCTTAGTACTAGGCCCTGAAAGGGAAGAATACCTGTAGGCATTTACTTTTTCCTAAGGTCTCTGGCTCAGACTCTCCTGAGACTCCTGGGAGAGGAAACTCAATTTTGTGCATGCTTTGTCTTTGATGGTGCTGGTCTGTAGTCCAAAGGACCTACAGGTGTGGCCATGCCATATTTTATAATCTGTGTCTGTTTAATTTGTTGATGCCCAGGATGTACTAATTTTAAATATTTTGGCTATTGCTGCTCTGTGTATAAATTATGCTGTTTATCAAGAGCACATTTCTGGCTGTTTAATAGTTTATAGAGATTTTAGATTTTAGTTTCTTTCTTTCTTTCTTTCTTTCTTTCTTTCTTTCTTTCTTTCTTTCTTTCTTTCTTTCTTTGTTTGTTTTATGCTGGGAATTGAACCTAGGGTCTCATGTATGTTAGGCCAGGCCTTCTATAGAACCACTCCCCTGACCCTAAAATTTCTTTAGTAATAATATTGATTGATCATTCACAGATTAGTTTTTCAGTTTGTTGTTTGTTTGAGCCAATGCTTTCTCTGTAGTGCATGCTGGAATGCTGGCATGGAATGCGTTATATAGCCCAGGCTACTCTCTAATTTGTTTATTTGTTTCTGAGACATGATCTTGGTGTATAGCTCTGGCTGTATTGGAACTCCCTATGTAAAGACCAGGCTAGTTTTGAACTGGAAGCTGTCTGCTTGCCCCTGGCTCCCAAGTGCTGGCTCCACCACAACAGCCTGGCTTACTGTTTTGTTTTCTAAGTGGGGTGGTAGAGCACCCTTCAGACTGGTGTATGGATTATATTAGTAGCAAATACAGTGGTCAGCATATGTAGTGTGTATGCAATATAAGCCTTTTCAGAAGTAAGGGCTTTTAGTATTATTAGTAAAAATATTGGTAGGTGCTACATAAGAGAGATTAAAAAGGAAAGAAAGATATAAAACAGTAAGTGGTCAGTAGCTACACAGTAAAATTCTGTTTTCAAAGGTGAAACTTTGAAAGCCTGGTAGATGAGCAGTGTGAGGCAAACTACAGGCTCTTGAGGTCACACAAAAGATGGACTGTCGCCAGCCTCATTTCTAGGTTTCAACATCCACACTATAGTATTATATTTACAGACGAGAATATTGATCACTTATAATCTTCCATATGTATTTACCCACATTAGTTACAAAGCATTCATCTTTCCAAAATGTATTTACTGAGTACTTGTTGACTCCTAGGCACTGACCATATATTAATGAACACAAAGATAGAAATTCCTAATTCTCAAAGAGCTTGTGGGGAAAACAGTAAGCATTGTGCATGGCTATACTATGTGGTGTGTATATATATTGTGCTAAATAATTATAAGAAATAAGGGGTAAAGGAAGCAAAGGAATATAATGGAAAGTCTCACAGGATGTAGTGACATTTCAGTGAGGGAGTGAGACATCAGTGGCCCTGTGGAGATGAAGTGTTCTAGGGCGGGGGAGGGGGGTACCAGCAAAGGTCCTAAGATGGAATTGTGCAAGGTGTGCATTATGGCTCTAGCTGAAGTGAGCTAAAGGTGAGGAGTAGTGGCCAAGGAGACTGGCAGGCCATACTGTCGTTCATAATAAGAACTTTGACCTCTTTGTAACTTTAGGAAATCGCTAGAAGTTTGAATCAAAAGAATGATGTCACTTGAACTACATCTTAACATTGTGTTTGTACTGTTGAGGATAGAGTGTGGTGAGTGAGCACAGATAGAAAGGTCAGGTAAGGCACGATGCCAAGGCTCATTGAGCCAGAAGAGGTGGTTGGTGAATTCTGGCTATATCAGAGGTAGGCTAGATTTCTGAATTGCATACAAGAATGCAGAACTGCTTGGATATTGAAATCCATGAAATATAGTGTGGCCATTTTTACTCTAGAAGCTCTAGCCACACAGCGGTGCTCAGCCGATTAGTCTAGATTTGTCACCTGCTGATCATTTCTGTACTGTGCAGGTTTTCTAACACTGAAGACTGTTTACTAGAATTAAAAGCATCTCTTATGTTATAGAAATGTATCTTTTTTCTTTATAATTTTAAGTCCATATTAAATTTGTCTTGATTGTATGTGTGTAGTGTGTGTATGTGTGTGTGTTGGGCATGGAACCCAGAGCTTTGTGTTTGCTATGCAAGTGTTCTAGTACTGAGCTACACACCTTACTCTAAGGAAGTACATTGTAAAATGCCATCATCTTATGTGACAATTGACTTTTCTACTTTGAAATACAGGGTCTAAAGTGGGAGTTCTGAGACAAGTTTATTTTTGCTGTTTTTCTACTGCCGTGAACACAGAAATTATTTGTAGTTTTAAGAGAGAGGGATAGACCAGTGATCACTTTGGAAGCTTCATAATCTTTTTTCCTCATGGCATCAATTTGATAAACTGGAATGTTTCTTGAGGTATTATTTCCCTAAACCACAAATCATTCCAGAAAAGCTTTTGGGCAGCTCATGAGACTGTTTTAAGGTATTGTTGAGGATGTTTTCTACTGTACAGTGGCCTGGTCTTCCTTACTATACCATGTGCATATGTGAATTGAGTTTCTTGTTGTCCTTACCATACACCACCACACATATAGCTAGTGTTCATGGTGTGACCAAGATGAGGGGTATGTGGTAGAAAGGCAAATAAAAATTTTACCTCTGAAGAATGTTAGAAGTATTTCATCTTGTATTATTTTCATGTTTATCCTTTTAATATATGGCACAGTCATTTAAAATTTATGTTCATATATATATATATAAATTATGATCTAAAATGTTTTATAAACTTATCTTTCACATATTATGAGCATGAGCTTTTCTCTATCAAATAGTATTCTTAATATTTCTTCAGTCACATGAATAATTCTTTGTTGGTTTATTGTATTTTGTCCATTTCCTCTTTAAGAATATTTAAGTTAGTTCAGTATTTTATTCCTGAAAACCATACCGTGTTGAACTTTATGACTTAACATTTAATTTGTATGTAGATATTTTCTTTCTTTTTCTTTTTTTAAAGATTTATTTATTTATTATATGTAAGTACACTGAAGCTGTCTTCAGACACTCCAGAAGAGGGAGTCAGATCTTGTTACAGATGGTTATGAGCCACCATGTGGTTTCTGGGATTTGAACTCAGGACCTTCAGAAGAGCAGTTGGGTGCTCTTACCCACTGAGCCATCTCACCAGCCCTGTAGATATTTTCAATTGAAGGAATTTCTGGAAATTGAAGTGCTGATTCTCTTAGTACTGAAGGATTGTGAAGATGCATTGACTGCTGCATAAGAACAGTCGATGAATGAGTAGCACTTAGGAGATGGGGAGAGCGAGTGCTTCATATAGACTCGTGGTGACAGCTCACACCTACTGAACACTGATCTGGACAGCACACCCTGTAGTAAGCATTTTATATGCATATTAATTATTTTGATCTTTGCTACATCTGTATAAGGTTAGTACATTTATTAAACTCACTATTGATGAGAAAACTGAAACATTGAAAGACAACTGCTTTAAAGAAAAAAACCTAGAATCATAAAGTTAAATGATAAAACTAAGATTTAAAACCAGTAGCCCGGTTTCTTTTGCCACCATCTTCCGGACACCACCAGTAAGTGTTGGAGTGTTCAGTGGGCGCTGGCCACTCTCATTGTCACTTCCTGTGAGCTGTCTGACCACAGCTAAGCTTGTTCTGAGTCTAGTATTCTGGGACTCTTGGAAGGTAATTTAGTGCAAATATTTTCAAATCACCCTATCAAGGCTTGAAGCAGCACTCCATAGCAAGTCTGTTCATGATTCTGAAGTAAAGCATGGGTTTTTTTTTTTGTTGTTTGTTTGTTTGTTTTAAGAGAGGATTAAGAGAAAATATGAATACTATCCTGGTTTTATCACATACTGCTAAGTGAGTTATGAAGTTTTTGGCTTTTGAGATTGCAGTGGATGGATTATAGACCTGGGTCAAACTCTTAGCATACTGCTTGACATTTGAACACTCACTGTGTTGTTGGGCATGTTGAGGTTAGAGGACAACTTGGGAGAGAGATAGTTCTTACCCCTGACACAGGGTCTCAGGTCTTTGCTGCTGTACTGTGTACTTAAGACTACGCGGCCTAGAATTTTCTGAATGATTCTCCTGTCCCTACCTCCCATGTTGCTGTAGAAATGTGAGGTGACTGCCGTGTACTACCACATCAGGCTTTTTACAGGGGTTCAAGGACTGAATTCAATTTGTTAGACTTGCTTGTGCAGCTAGATATTTTACTGAGCCTTCTGCCTGCCATATCTTCTACCACCTTAATTGCTTATGTGACTGTTTATGACAGCTACTGAGAGATGTTATGCACTGATTTTAATTATGTTATCATATTACTTTAATAACAATATGATCTAGATACAAATGAAGTGCTCTAAACAAGCACTTTTGCTATTAAAGCATATTAAGAAGTTAGAACTTGGATTTAAATCTATTTTTTTATCTTTGGAAATACTCCTTTGAACTGTTCAAAAGATCTGTACATTCTTGCCTGCACAGTAGGATATTGTGATGTTAGCTTCCCATTACTATAAAAAAATTGCCGCAGACTACCTCCTTTGTGGGGTCTCCTATCTGCGTTGAACAGGTCTTGGTTGCAGATGAGCAAGGATTCAGCAAGTGACAAACAGTCAGAGAGAGAGAGAGAGAGAGAGAGAGAGAGAGAGAGAGAGAGAGAAAACTGAGTGTATTGTTTAAAATGAGCATCACACTTTTAATACAGAACAAACAAGAAAAGCTGGGCAGGATATATCCTTAGTTACAGTGATACAAGACAAAGGATTGTATACATCAAAAGACCAGGGGGTGGGACCAGGCAGCTTGAGGAGGAAGCCAGGTGCAAAGCTAGTCAATAGTTAAACCCCACTGTCAGGGGTCCCCAGTAAATCCTCGATTATGCTGTACATCATACTAACATGCGGATAGGGTTTGAGTATATGGGTTATTGGAAATGCCAGGGCTCCAGGAGCCTGAGTTTCTTTTGAAACTTTTTTCCTCAGGACTGCACCCAGGTTTTCAGACCTGTTGTGAGTCACTACTGGAGTGAGTGTGGCAGAAAATACTTCAAATAATTCACTTATAAAAAATTTATTTTGACCTATGTGTAGAGAAATTTTAATCCAGCAACATGAATGCCCTAGTAAGGCATCACATCCAAAGATAGGACCCAGTTCTCTGGAATGCAGACACACCATGGATTATAGTGTGATCTGGGTGGAATTCATACACAGCTTTTGATCCCAAAGTTAGTTTGTAGAAGGAAGCAGCCATAGTTGAAAGTGAAGCCTAACTGAAGGGCAGACAAAGTGACAAACCAGAGAAAGATTTGGTTCATGCAGCCAGAGGCAAAGCAATCAGTGAGTGAGAAGCTGAGAGAAGCCAGATTGAATCACTCATCTTGGAGAGTAGTTTGAGCCCGAACAACTAAGCTCAAACAGTCAGCCAGAGTTCAGAAAGAACTAGAAAGAGTGATCTTGTTCAGCAGTAAGCCTTGGAGACAGCAATTAACTCTGGGTGGATAAAAGATATATTTATTCTTATGGTTTTGGAGAGTTCAGTGCGTAATCAATTAGCTCTCTGCTTATGGGCCTATGGTGAGGCAGCATCTTGTTCTGGGAGTGTGTGGCAAAATAAAACTGTCCACCTCTTGAGTGGAGCCTCAAGAAAGAGAGGGAGGAAATAATTAAGTCAGTTTCTAGTCCATAACCCCAACAACTTAAAGGTACCCAACTATTATTAAGCTATATATAATAAAGGGCTATATTGGGTTCTAAATCTTTACCACCATATGGACATTTAAGGGACACCCAGTATCTAAACTATGGCAAATAGTATGTGCTTTCTCCAGTGGTGCCTCTCAGTTACTGGAAATGCTGTCCATGAATATTTGCTTTCCTTTCTGTAGTTTACTTTCAGCCCTATAACAAACCTAACAAGCTGGAAGGGCCCTAGGAGACTGTCTAGTTAAACGGAAACCGTGTTGGAAACAGAAGTGTAATTAGTTTGTTAACAGTGAAAATAGTCTTATTTTTACTTGGCAGTTTCTTTATCTGTAGATGGATATATAAAATAAGGATTTGCTACCTTTTTATTGTTGGAAAGGACATGTACAGTCCACAGTTTATAAAACTGTTAGTTGTTTTTGGGAATTGGAGGAGGGAGGATATGAATGAATTGGAATATATGTGTAGTTGCCAAAAATGTGGACTAAAGAGCTTTCTCGTCTTCAGTTCATTTTGCATTGCTTGATCCCCCAGAACCTCTCTCCTCTGGTAGCTGCATTCTCTGTGACCCCTGCGGTATCTGGCATCACTATCTCATAAGACCAACTGAATGCATATTGTGTATCTTGGTTAGTTTCTCAGTAATAGATGCTGAGTTTAAATTCCTGTGTAGAAAACTTGTAAAGGAAGATATATAATAAACAGCAGACACTGTTGACAAATAAAATCATTTGCTTGGCATAGTTCACTAATGTAACTTTTAAATTTGACATTATTTAATTTAGGATCTTAGAATTGAGCAGCATTAAAATAATTGATAATTGGTATTTATTTTTTCTTACAGAAAGAAAAATGGAAATTGGATTAAGTAAGCTTTTTTGCCATATTTTAAAAGTTGTATTTCCATTATCTTTTCTAGGTTGCTGTAGTTAAACTAAAAAATGCAGATAAAGTATTTGCCATGAAAATTCTGAACAAGTGGGAAATGCTGAAAAGAGCTGAGGTAAGTCTTTTCTGTTTTGCAACAATTGGTGGCACTTAGGTTGTTTTTCATTTAGACTAATGTAAAAAATGTAGTAAAAATCTTTGTACATGAATTTTTGAGTACTTTTGTGAGCTTATGTATAGTCTGAATATGTAGCAAGGTGGACTCAAATTCTTAGTGCATTTAAGATTTTCACCAATTTTAACTTTGCGTGTTTGTGAAAAAGAAATTTCAAAATGAAAGAAGAAAGAGTATCAGCCCAAGCCACGTCGCCACAGAGTGCAGTCATTGTGAGGGCTGTGAGGTACGCTTGATCTGAAGAAAACAGAAAGGTGTCCTCTGTCCTCCACAAGTGTGCCCTGTGGCACCTTAGCGTACATGTGCATGCACACATGTGTGTACACTTCCACGCACAGGCAATCAACATGTGAAAAGATATAAAGGTAGAGGAAGTATGAAATGCTCTTAATCACAGATCTTGCTGTGGCTGCCCTGAGATCTCCAGTCTGTAAAGGGAGGTTGAAATGATCTTAGTGGTTGTTTATGGGATGGATCCCCGGGTGGGGCAGTCTCTGGATGGTCCTTTCTTCTGTCTCAGCTCCAAACTTTGTTTCTGTAACTCCTTCCATGGGTATTTTGTTTCCCATTCTAAGAAGGAACTAAGTATCCACACTTTGGTCTTCCATCTTAAGTTTCATGTGTTCTGCAAATTGTATCTTGGGTATTCTAAGTTTCTGTGCTAATATCCACTTACCAGAGAGTGCATAACATGTGTGTTCTTTTGTGATTGGGTTACCTCACTCAGTATGATATCCTCCAGACCCATCCATACAAACTCAGACACTATTGCATATGCCAACAAGATTTTACTGACAGGACCCTGTTATAGCTATCTCTTGTGAGGCTATGCCAGTGCCTGACAAATACAAGAGTGGATGCTCACAGTCATCTATTGGACGGAGCACAGGGCTCCCAATGAAGGAGTTAGAGAAAGTACCCAAGGAGCTGAAGAGGTCTGCAACCCTATAGGAGGAACAACAATATGAACTAACCAGTACCCCCAGAGCTTGTGTCTCTAGCTGCATATGTAGCAGAGGATGGCCATCAGTGGGAGGAGAGGCCCTTGGTCTTGTGAAGATTATATGCCCCAGTTCAGGGGAATGCCAGGGTCAGGAAGTGGGGGTGGGGGTGTAGGGTAGGGGGTGGGTGTGGGTGTGGGTTGGGGAGCAGGGCTTGGTTGGGGGGAAGGTACAGGGGACTGTCAGAGAGAAAACTGAGAAAGGGATAGCATTTGAAATGTAAATGAAGAAAGTATCTAATAAAAAAAAAAAAAAAAGAAAGAAATGATCTTATAATTTTTCCAAGAAAGGATTTTGTAGGTTGTTTGCATGGTAAAACTTTAACACACCTTCCAAGTTAAAGTTACTTTAGTGGAAACCCTGGTCTTGGGGTGGGGAATATATTTAAATGTTAGAAGCTATTGCTTAAATAAATGTTTTAATTATTTAGAGTATGTAGCTATGTGTGCTTTTCAGGACACTTGCCAGTTAACAGGTATTATTATCATATGATAATTTTTGTTATATTAAAGTTTTGTTACTGACTTCTAAAAAATTAATGTATCTCATGTTTTTGTTTATTTGTTTATTTTTTTGATGTATGTGGCCATCAAATATATGTTAAACTGTATACTTGAAAGTTAATTCAAAAGTTACTGGGTTCATCTAGGACCCATTTAGGAGGTAGAGGCAGAAAGATTAAGAATTTCAGTTTGTCCTAAGTTTTATAGCAAATTCAAGGCTAGAGAAAGTACCCAAGGAGCTGAAGGAGAATTTGTCACAAACAAACAAAAAACAATGATGATGCTCTGCTATAAAAAATGGAAATTTTAAGATTTTTTTAAATTTGAAATTCCATTTAGTTTTCACATTGAAAAAGTTAGACGTTAAATATTCTTTTATTATTTGAAAAGATTTCTCTGTAACAGTATTTTGTGGTTAAGAAAAGCCTTTATTTTTATTTTCAAGAAATGAGAAGCTAGACTAGGTATAATCATTTGTGTACTTTGTATTTTTGACTAATGATTTTATTATTATCATTATTATTATTATTATATGAGTGTGCATGTGCATGATATGTATGTATCAGTATAGCCATATACCTGCCATGGTTCTTGTGTATGAAAGTCAGAAGATAACTTTCAGGAGGTTATTTTATTTTTCCTTCATGAGATCTAGGGACTAGACTCAGGTCATCAGACTTGAATGGCAAGTACTTTTAGCAGCTGAGCTATCTTGAGGGCACTATGCATGCAGTTGTTTTGTTTGTTTGTTTGTTTGTTTTTATTTGTTTGTGTTTTTTTTTGAGACAGGGTTTCTCTGGGTAGTCCTGGCTGTCCTGGAACTCACTCTGTAGACCAGGCTGGCCTCGAACTCAGAAATCTGCCTGTCTCTGCCTCCCGAGTGCTGGGATTAAAGGCGTGTGCCACCACACCTGGCGATGCATGCAGTTTTAATAGGCTGTATATGATTGCAAATTTGATGAATGTATTTTATGGGAGTTCTTGAGAGTCCTATGACAACTTTGCAGATTTAGCATTTATGAATGGACCTCATTTAACTTCTGTTTCAACATAGGAATTCTTTTTGTTTTATTTTTTTTTTTTAGATTTATTTATTTATTATATGTAAGTACACTGTAGCTGTCTTCAGACACACCAGAAGAGGGCATCCAATCTCCTTACAGATGATTGTGAACCACCATGTGGTTGCTGGAATTTGAACTCAGGACCTTTGGAAGAGCAGTCATTGCTCTTACTGCTGAGCCATCTCTCCAGCCCTTGTTTTAGTTTTTAATTCTCCTTTTATATATTAATATCCCGACCACAGTTTCCATTTCTTTCTCTCCTCCCAGCCCCTCCTTAACCCCCCCCAAATCCACTCCTTCTGGTATTTCTTCAGAAAAGAGCATGGATAGCAACCAAACATGCCATATCAAATTGCAGTAAGATTAGACACCTCCCTCCTATTAAGGCTGGACAAAGGTCCAAAAGGCCGGCACACCAAAAGAGTCAGAGATAGCCCCTGCTGCCACTGTTTAGAGTCCTACAAGAAGACCAGGCTACACAACTGTAACGTGTGCAGAGGGCCTAGGTCCGGCCCATGCAGACTCCCATGTTGTTCTCGGAGAATCTATGAGCCCAGGTTAGTTGGGAAAGTGAGAAACTAAGCTTAAGTTAGCTTTGCAGTGCTAGTAAACCTTTTGTTATGTTGTGAGGTATTGTTTTGCTGAGACCTACCATGCTTTCTGGCTCGCCAAGGATGGCCTTAAACTCATGGTCTTACTTTCACTTTTTAAGCACTGTGATTGTAGGTTACCACCTTTTGTTCATTGTGTTTTTAGAGACCCAAATCATGGAGAGAATGTAAAAAGAACAATAACAACAACAGCAACCCCCACCGCCTCTAAAACCCGGAAAACCAAAATCCCATTTTCTTTAAATATGAATTTTTTCATTCAGAAAATGATTGAATTTCTGTAGCACTTTCATACCACCAGAGTGTCCATTTATCAAGGTTTAATACTGATCAAGAACAGATTTTTCTTAGCAGGGCCTCTGTTGATACTTGGTTATTTCCTGTGGAAGCTGTTCTGTGTATTGTATGGGGGGATTATCCTGCCTTCTTCTTACTAGATACCAGTAGTATCTTTCCCAGCTGACATAACCAGCCAAGGACAATTTACATTGTACATCAAATAAATATCTGGAATGTGCCTTATAACTACCTAATACCCATGTTTCAAAAAGAACAGCTTAATAGTTAAAAATTTCTATAATGCCTGAGACTGTCTCTATAGAGTATGTATGTGTATGTTTGTGCACCAGTGGGACTGAGGATGCTGGGGAGTGTGTGAAGCATAATGCAATAAGATTGGACAATAAAATAGTTGTTGAAATTGAGTGACAGGATGTCGGGAGAAGGAATTATATCACTCTCTCTACTTCTGTATGTTTGAAATCTTATGTCATAATTTATTATTAATTATCTTTTAAAATTTTATTTCTTACTGAGTAATTTAGGATAAATTAGAATTTACAGTTTAATTTGTTGTTTTGACTAATGTCTTCAGAGTTTTGTTTAATTTGGAATTGTCAATGAAGTGAAGCAGTGATTGCTTACTAGATTCCAGCTAGATTGTTGTTAAAATCTCAGGTCACTGTCATTTAAGATAAAGCCAGGAGAGGGGTTTCTTGGGTTTTGTCAGCCTTCTAAAATATTAAGAACCATACTTAGTTTTCAGCCAAGCTTTATAGCAGGACTTAGTAGAAAGTAGGCAACATGGTTCTGTTTTCTTCTAAAGTGAACTCTGAATGTCATAGATTTAGTAACTTGACTGGCAGTTTAACTCACCATTTCAGATGGTTTAGATTTACTTTTTTAGTGTTTTCTCTGATGTTGCCACTTAATTCCTGGCTTTGACAATTGTGTTTACCCAAGTAAGTCTTGTGTGTGTGTGCACGAGCATGCTGGGGCTAATAGTGTGTTACTTGGTTTCATGTATCATGGGAACTTATCTTCCTTATGGGTAACCATTACCAACTGTGAGAGCTGAGAACATAGCTCCTGGGTACAAAGATTGTACCCATGTACAGCTCTCAAGTTGAGTCCTGAGCACTGGAGCGCACAATTCAAAACTCAGAAACACTTACTATGGCCATCCTTTATTATGTCTTTAACAGTGGCGAAGTAGATATGGCAAAATTGGACATTTATATCATCTGATTAACAGGCTGGTCTGTGGTTAAGTTAAATAATTTTGTGAATTTTTCTGTTTTGGACTATAGCAATTCTAAAAAATATTACACTTTTAAGGCCGTGATACACATTTTGAGCAATTGTTTACAATAGTGTTTTCTAGGTTTGTGTAAAGTATTCTTTACAACATTTTCTTTCCCTTGCAGACAGCATGCTTTCGTGAAGAGAGGGATGTGTTGGTAAATGGAGACAGTAAGTGGATAACCACTCTGCACTATGCTTTTCAGGATGACAATAACTTAGTAAGTAGTAGTATATTTTTATATTTGTAGTCGTTTGTTGGCCAACTTTAGCATTATATTTTAAGGTATTTATTTCTTAAATGTAGATGTTATTTAAAATAGAAAAATTACTGCATTTCACAGAGCGTCTGTAGTACACTTGGTATTAGTACTTAGCACACTTGAGCATGTAACTCCTTGGTATGAGAATTTTTTTTTGTCTGAGAGATTTGATACTGTTTTATTGATTTGCTTATGCCTTTAAATAATAAATCCCAAACTAAATCCAGTCTGTTTTAATTTTCTTCCATTAAATTCTATAGGAATGAGTTTGAGAGTTTTTCTGTTTATGACTCTCCCAATGTATTTTATTAGTAGTGTTCTGATTTTTAAAAGTTTACACTCTTTTCAAAGTGACGGTGTGCTATATGAGCCCATTTATATTGACATCGTGGACCACTTCATAAAAGCTTGGGGGGAACTTAGAGAAAATTCAGAATATTAGAATCTGTACCACTTGAATAGAGACACCAGAAATGAGGAAGTAAAAGTCACAGGATAAATAAGTTGAGTTTGTGCCAGTTGAGCATGTAACCCCTTTGCCTGCTATTCAAAGTTTTTCTGTTTTTTATCCACTTTATTCCCAGGTTTATATCTTTTAGGAGTATATTAATGTCTTAGATGCTGCTACGTACCAGACTTGACAACTAGATTAGAAAGCGGAGGGGGCAGGTTCTGGAGTCCTGGGAGATGTGTGCACGCTTCTGCTCACGTTAGCTGGGGAACAGATGGTACACTAAAGTACTAATACTACCAAAGCCCAACTTGGTGAGCCAGTGAGTTTTATTTGGGTTAATTGCAGGAGCAGACATGACTCAAAGGCAGCTCTGTCACCATCATGTATCATATGTAGCATGTGCTTTGTAGTCAGAATTGTTTCATAAATGACAGGGTCAAGTTTTGCATGTGTTCATTGTTCAGTGTCAGAGTGAATGAAATGATGTTCTACATGGAAAGTAATATAGGCTAAAATTCTGTCAGTATATTCTTTTGGGGATAGATTTATCACTGAATTTATGCATTGCTTAAAATCTACATTTTGTTTTAAATATATAAGTAAATTTTAAAAAAGTGATTTTAAATCATGAGTCTCCAATGAGTGCTGGTAATAAAACTTGGGTCCTCTGCAAGAACATCAACTGTTCTTATTGTTGGGCCTCTCTCCAGCCTCTCAAATGTCAAATTTCAAAGACCAGAAATTTGCCAAAAAGTATCAAGATGAAGAAAGAAGTCTGAGCTGTATTGTGTCTTCTGAGTTACTTAGTCTGATTTGCATTCTTTGAATAAGATCTTAGGAATTATAGTTCTTCTTCAGTGATTTTCTCTGAAAGTAGTAATCTGTATATTTTCAGTTATATTAATTATATTGGAATAGAAGTAACAATATTTCAAAGAGGATCAAAATAAAAATTCTTGTCATTTACAAAAGTTAGTATTTAGAAGTCTTAGTTATCAGAGGCATTCTTTTAAGCATTTAAAATTTTAGAAAGTAAATGAGTGCTTGTATCTGAGTTATAACTACTGTGCCTAGCATATACAAGGCCCTAGATTACATCCCCCTGTACGACCCAAAACAAACCTGAAAACCACCTATAAGACCTATTCTGGTGCTGAAGCAATGGCTTAGCAGTTAAGAGCACTTGCTATTCTTGTAAAAGACCCGAGCGCAGTTCCCAGCAACCATAGTGGACAGCTTACAGTTGCCTAGAACTCCAGCTCCAGAGGAAATGTCCTCTTACTTGACTCTGTGGGTACCTGGATACCTGTGGTGCAAATGCATACACTCAGGGCACATGTAAACTCATTCATAGAAACAAACAAACAAATATTTAAAAGGTATTAGAAAACAAAACAGTTTAAGAATGTAGACAAATATAGTTTTAGATACCCAAAAAGAAACAGGTCTTAAAGATACTTATTTTGCAAAGTAATGTTTTTGATTCAAATAATTTATTATTATTATTTTACTTACTCACTTTACATCCCAATCATTGCACCTCTCCAAATCACCCCCTCCCACAATTCTTCTTCTATACCTGGCACCTGCTCCTCTGAGTGGGTGGGGACTACTCTGGATATCCCCCTAACCTGGCACATCAAGTCTCTGTGAGGGTAGGTGCATCCTCTCCCACTGAAGACTTAAAATATAATTTTCCTAATTGTCAAGGCTGTAAATATATAAAACTAATTTCTTTGACATTTTCTATGCTTATAATTTTCATGTATCATAATTAAAGAACTTTTAATCATCAGCCACCAAACCCAGACACTATTGCACATGCCAGCAAGATTTTGCTGAAGGGACCCTGATATAGTGGTCTCCTGTGAGGCTATGCCAGTGCCTGGCAAACACAGAAGTGAATGCTCACAGTCAGCTTTTGAATGGAACACAGGGCCTCCAATGGAGGAGCTAGAGAATGTACCCAAGGAGCTGAAGGGGTCTGCAACCCTATAGGTGGAAAAAACAATATGAACTAACCAGTACCTCCAGAGCTCGTGTCTCTAGCTGCATATGTAGCAGAAGATGGCCTATTTGGCCATCATTGGGAAGAGAAGCCCCTTGGTCTTGCAAACTATATATGCCCCAGTTCAGGGGAATGCCAGAGCCAAGAAGTGGGAGTGGGTGGATAGGGGAGCAGGGACATGGGAAGGGTATAGGGAACTTTCAGAATAGCATTTGAAATGTAAATAAAGAAAATAATAAAAAAAACCTTTTAAACCAAATTTAAATTATATTGTTAGCTCAGTGGTATCCTAGAAATAAAATTGCTATTGGGCTGGAAAGATGCCTTAGTGGTTAAGAAAACATGCTGCCCTTGCAGAGGACCTGGATTTTGTTTCCAGCACCCACATGGTGGCTTACAACTGCCTGTAACTCCAGTTCCAGTGGATCTAACACCCTTTTCTGAACTTCATAGGCACCAGGCACACATATATGCAGGCACTCATTTGTACTGAGAGTATATCTTTAGAAAAAAGTCATTGTAGCATCAAGGCATGCTAAGTGGTCCATATGCCTATGGGCATGTATAAAAAATATATATTTGAAAAACAATCTAAAATGTAACAAATCAATAACATCATCTGTCATCTAACTCAGCCTGGTGAACATTCTGATATATATATATATATATGTATATGTATACCTCTACCTCTTCTTTAGTACAGCATCCATGCATCCATCCATACATACATATATACGCACTCATATATCTAAAATGGGTATACTTCTATATATGTATATTTGAGAAAAGAATCCCTTCTGTAAGTGAATGATACTGTCATTTACTTGGCAAAGGACAAAAGCAGCAAAATTTGTAACCCTGTCTTATATGCCAAGTTTTAAACTTCATTTCATTGTGTGTGAAACTGAGAAGTCTTACTAGTATTACTGATAATTGTCTTACATACTTAAATGTTAGTTAACCACACAAGTTATTAATCTTCATAAGTATTCAGCCTAGTCCTGTTTGACCCTGGGACACATTGCATACATTAACTTTACCATAATTATTTACTGAGTACATTCTGGTTTTGTTCACAGTACCTGGTTATGGATTATTATGTTGGTGGGGATTTACTTACTCTGCTCAGCAAATTTGAAGATAGATTGCCTGAAGAGATGGCTCGGTTTTACTTGGCTGAGATGGTCATAGCCATTGACTCAGTTCACCAGCTCCACTATGTTCACAGGTGAGTTAGCCAGTCTGTCAATGATGGTCTTAGAACACTCATGACAGAAGTTACATGTTATATCCTTCCCAAAAGGAGTATGCAGCATTCAGTTTCCTTATGGTCATTTTTTATATGCTCATGTTACTTAGAATTCTAGGCCATAAATTATAGACTTGTATATTTTATTGTTCTCAAGAGAAGACTTTGGCATTCCCAGCACCACATAAAAGCTGGACATGGCAGTATGTGTCTGCTGGGGGTGAGGGGTGCAGAGCCCTGGTGATAGATTGCTGACCATTCAGTCTAGCCAAATCAGTGAGCTCCAGGTTCATCAAGAGAGCTTGTTTTAGAAAATAGGCAGGCTTGCTGTTTACACTGCCCTTTCCAGTGGTCAGAGACACAGTCAGATCAGCACCACAAAGGCAAGCAAGCTTGATCCAGTCAGAAGGCTGGAGTTTGTTATCCTCATCAGCTTTAGAAGACAAGGAAAGAGCAGGAATTTTGTGAATCTTCCTACAGCACATACATAATTCATACAAACAACCTTAATGTTGAGTCTAGTAGCAGAATTTTAATAGCTGTTCCTGTGTAGGGGATAAATGAGGTCTTACCCCGGCTTCTGTTCTTTCGTTTTTTCCTAGGCTCTCAGAGACAGTAGTACTTAACACTTGCCCTTCATAAGGAGACTTTGTTAGAAAATGTTTGATCTCTTAGAAAATATTGTCAGATTTAGCTTTTTCTCTCCTTTTCTTTTCTTTTTTCTTTTCTGTTAAATCCTGTTATTGGGGATAGTGCCTAGGCTCTGGGCATGTTGGGTAAATAAATGTTCCACCACTGAGGTACAGTACCAGGCACCAGATTTCATACAGAAAGATAATAGTAGAAAGTAGATAGTATTTTAAAGTTGTGGATTAGTGTGAAGTTGGTAACATGAGATTTTTAGAGACAACCATTTCTTTTCTTTAAATCTTAAAAAAAAATTGTTTTCATGAAGTTAGGATGAGGATGGTGAATATGAATATGGAAGAGGCACAGGGTGTATGACCAAAATATATTATATGGAACTTGCAAATAATTAATACAAATATTTTAAAGTTTTATTAAAAAGGTTCTTAGCTGAAATATTTACCCATATAGACAAATAATAATAGAATACTAATTATTAAAAATGAAGAGTTAATTTATTTTAAATCATCACAGATAGTTTTTAAAAGTCTAAAATTATATATTTCTCATTATTAACTTTATTTGATACATCAGTTATTATTCTTGATAATAACAACTTTATGTTTTTAGTTCATAAGACTTATATTTTCAGATTTTTGCCACCTGAGGAAAGATGTTCATCTTTTTGTATAAACTGCCATTAGGTATTCCATTAATGTTTATTTAAAATTATGAGATTAAATTGTAAACTCTTCTGAAATGGATTTATTGAGATATGATTCAGTTAACACACACTTCATTTAAAGCATATAATGGTGTTAGTATATTCACAAATACATATAACACTTGTCTTGGGCCATTTTAAAATATTTAGATTTTTAAAATATTTAGAATATTTTCATTACTTCAGAAAGAAACTTCATACCATATCCTCTCACCTCAGTTCCAACACACTCCATCCCTAAGAAATCATTAATTGCTTTCTGATCCATAAATATACTAAATTTGGGCCTCTCATATAAATCAGATCCTATAAGTCTTTTCTGACAGGTCTCTTTTACTTAACATGGTGTTTATTAAGTTGATTAATATTGTAGGATATATTTGAAGATGTTTTCCTAGTGCGGTTGATTGCTTGGTAAGCTTTAGATTTTCCAGAAGTTTTTTCAGAACCCAGAGTATATATTATACAACATTCACAAAATATGCATCTCAGCCTCAGATTAATCCATCAAGAAATAATAACTCAATTTCAGGAGAAAAACAATAACAAAAACAACAACAATAAAATACAACTAACAGAAATCCTAAGATGACAAGATATAAGAACAATCAGAAAAAGACTTAACAAAGCACTTATTTTGATGCAATTCATAAAGTAAAGAAAATACATTTGAAATGAATGAAATGATATCTCCTCAGTGAAAGGGAAGTTATACAAAAACAAAAATAAATAAACCTAAACCTTACACAAGTGGGAACAATTTTAAAAAAGATTTATGTGTATGAGATTTTGCCTGCATATATGTATGTGCACCATGGTCATGCCTGGTACCTTCTGAGACCAGAAGAGGGTATTAGAATCCCTGGAAGTGGAGTTAAGGATGGTTGTGAGTCACCATGTGGGTGCGGATAGCTGAACTCAGGCCCACTGCAAGAACAGCAATGCTCTTAACCTTGAGTCATCTTTTCATCCTGCCTCTATCCACCATGGCATCCTTAAGAGAGAAAAACATAGCATTTTGAAGAAAATATACTAAAGACCTTCAGGAGCAGGAATTTGAATATAAGTTAAGGAAATTAACCTCATGCAGGAGAGAGAGGGGCAGGGTGGAAAAAAGTTTTCATGTTGGAAAAAAATAAGGCCAATTTATAAAATTAAAATTGGAGCAAACAGTTTCAGTCATCGAAACCAAAGCTAGCACATCATAATCAAAATGTGGAGTACAAAAGATAAAGAAGTCCTCAAAGCTGGTTTTATGTTTGGAGAAAACAGATGAATGGTTTCAGACACTTTTCAAACCACAGAGGCTAGAGACAGTGGGCTATTCTTAGATGATTGACAACAAGAAAAGTCTGTACAGATTTCATATTCAATAGCCATTTCTTTCTGTAACTTTAGATATTTTACAGTGTACAGAACTCCAAAGAATTCATTTCCCTGATCTTTCCTTACAAGAAATCTTCAACAACATACTTCAAAATTTAAAAAAATGGTAACAGAAGGAAATTTGGGCTTTCAGGATTGAAAAGAGAGAACAGTAAATAATAAAATTGTCAGTCTGTAAACACCATTTCCACTATTACATTCCTTGTGTACATTTAAAGCAAAAGTTAACTGAGGTACTCAAGGATGATTTTATACCCTATAGAACAACTGTAGAATAATGGATGGTGTGGACCATTAATTCCAGTATAATTACTGACTTTCAAATAAAGTAAAACCGAGGAGTGGGAGAACAAGTGGCTTATATGGGAAATCAAAATAAAAAATAAATGTATTATTAAACTTTGCAATGACAAAACCTTGTGACCAAAAATGCATTAAATATTTATGGTATCCACAAATAAAATGTGAGCAAGACAGACTTGCAGGTATAAATAGGGCATGTAGAAATGCTAGAGAAATTTAGAGCATGTTATTCCAGTGAATTCTTTTGAAGTGGAAACTTAAGGGTTCTTTGGGTAGTCAAGTGTGTTGGATGGTGTTTTGCTGGGGCAAACACTCAAAGGAGTGTTCTTCTGAAGTGGACACAGGTAAACGGATGTTTGCTAAAGCAGACATGTGCAGGAACATTTCACTGAAGCAGACAGAGGTGAAAGTATGTTCTGCTAAAGCAAGCAAGTGAAAGGACATGTGATGAAGGATTCTTCATTACTAACACACCTTGGTTCACCTTACCTTGGGTAGCTGAGCTCTATTTGTTGTGACTCCAGAGAAGGAAACCCACCAAAATTCTTCTTGTGAGGTTCCTTAGGCTTCTTGCCACTTCTGAGGACTTGGGCTGATTGGCAGAGTGATGTCAGCTGGTATAGACTCATGTTGAGTTTCACTAAAACAGACTCATGTGCTGAGGCAAGACATGTGCTGAAGCCAAGACCAGTAGAGGACACATGATGATTGGGGGTAGTTATAAATATGACCCAAAGGACAGTGACAGGGGCTTGCTTGCATAGTAGCTCAGCTATGAAATGTAAGGCGAACCCCATGACGCATAAAATCCCAGGAGAGGGTACAGGTGAATGGGGAAAGCTAGTGTAAACAATGTACTGTTGAATCAGGGTGGTTAGTAAATGCATAGATTAGTATGCATCTCTGAGGGTTTCTTCTTTTAGACTGACTTTTCAAGGGACTTTAACTGGGTATGGACCAGGAGGTTACTGCAACATGACAACTCCTTTTTCAGTTATTACTTAGAAACACTTAATGTGACATTTATTGCTTAGACATGAACCGTGTATAAACATCACAAAGGATGTCAGTCATTATTGCTTTGAATATTCATCAGGTTATAGTTACTGACGAGTAAATTCATCCCCTTATCCTTTCTTCTGTTCATTCTGTCTCCTTATTTCTCACACCTCGTCTTCCCCAGATTCCTTTCCTGTAGTGGATTTAGGTAACTTAAGGTAAGAGTGCATAAGATAAATTGGTGCCAAGATGTGAAAAGGAACAAATACTCATGATTAAGACATATTTGAGAGGCTGGTTAAGTGTGTGTGTACCCTCTTGCAGAGGACCTTAGTTCACTTCCCAGCACCCATCTTAGGTGACTGTTACCCACCTGTAAGTTCAGCTCCAGGGCAACCCCATGTCCTCTTCTAGCCTCCATAGTACCTACCTACACAAGACACATGTGCATACCTGTAGCTAAAATAAAGACTTATAGAGGACTTTTGTTTAGAAGTCAACAAGGACTATTTGGGTGGCTCTGGGTAAAAGTGCTTGTCTCTGCCCTGAGCTGGATCCCTGGAAACCATGGTTGGAGGAGAGAACTGACTGAAGAAAGCTGCCCTGTCACTTCCACACAGACTCTAATAAACTTAACCAGGGGAAAAACTTCCCATTTCAACTTACACATTTCCATAATTTTTAATGCTAACCCTTCTTTTTTTTCCTTGTGAAAAAAAAAAAAAAACCATGGAGTTTCACAGCAGGTTAATATCTTTAGGGCTACAGCACTATCTTTTTGTCAACAAAATCTTTTTCTGAAAGTGAATTGAGATTTGGGGGTAATATACTGATCTCATGTTCCTGTCTTTTATCATCATCATTATTACTACAATTTTTTAAATAGTAGCTTGTATAAATCTTAAAATACAATGTATTTAACTTTATATGCCTCATATAGGGGAATGCCAGGGCCAAGAAGTGGGAGTGAGTGGGTAGGGGAGCAGGGTGAGGGGAGGGTTTAGGGGACTTTTGGGATAGCATTTGAAATGTAAATGAAGAAAATATCTAATAAAATAATTAAAAAATACAATGTATTTTTAAAAATGCACTACTAATTCCCAAACCCAAAACCAGTTAACTTACTTGTTGATTTCTTCATATTCTCATTTTCCTTTATATAATTTTTTCCACATTAAAGACTCACAAATTGCAATTTTTATTAATCTTCTTTGATTTAAATAATATTAATAATTTAAGCCAGGCGTGGTGGCACATGCCTTTAATCCCAGCACTTGGGAGGCAGAGGCAGGCGGATTTCTGAGTTTGAGGCCAGCTTGGTCTACAAAGGATTTGTTGGGAGAAATACCCTATAATAAATTACAGAGTGGTTTTCATCCACTGTCTCTTAGAAATACTTAAAGAGTGTGTTACAGTTGTTTTCTGGGTTTTAAACTGATATTGTCTCCCTTAGCATGGGTTTTTGGAGATAATTGACCAGTTATCCACTTGATATACAAAAAAATCTTTACCATTATATATTCTTGAAATGTTTTGTAGCCTGAAGCTCAAAGAAGACTAATTTTATCACTGTAGATTTTAACCCCTTTTCTATGGGTGCAGTAGTTTTGGCAAAGTTACAAGATAATATTAACATTCAATATTTTAATATAGTATGATTCTTAAAATACATAGTATGTAAAGGAGAAGTATAGTGTAATCAAAAAGTAAAAATAAATATATTCCTTTAGAAGAGTGTTCTTCCAAACTTTATGAACAATACAGATGTCAAAGAGCAGACATGGTGCTTATGGAGAAGGGAAATATAGGTCTTAGCCTAGCCCTCAGTTCCAGTGCCTGTAGGGCATTCTAACTCATGTCACTGATCTCTATGGTAGAGTTAAATATCCTCCTAAGAACTTGGAAGGTTAGTCGGAGTTAAAAACTACCACATTGTTGGTTAAATAATACCATTAAATTTACATTTCATTATTACCAGGGTAAAATTTAATCATGCTTCTGGCCTCCTGTCTATCATTGCATTTGAATGTTTTAAAAATATTCCCTGTTATAAAACTGTGCACCTTTGCGGTTTCTGTCTGCACCTGGAGGTGATTCTGGCTCCATACCCAAATAGTGCCAGAAGAGAGCTAGCCCCCCAGGAGTGCCGGCACACCTGTGAGCACAGGTAAGACCACCACTTCTCATCAAATTCCTAGCCCAAGAGGGACTGTCCCAGAGCCATCAGGACACAGGAACCAAGGAACAGGATCCTTCTGGTTTCTGTCTGAACCTCATAGCTGACTCTGTACCACAGCTCTCCATATTTAAATTCCTCCCAGAGAGAACTGGTCTCTCAGGAGTACCAACACAGAGGCTTGTAGGAGGGACAAGCCACAGTCAGAGACAGAAAGACCAGCTAACACCAGAGATAACCAGATGGCAAAAGGCAAGGAGAAGAACATAAGCAACAGAAACCAAGGCTACTTGGCATCATCAGAACCCAGGTGTCCCACCACAGCCAGCCCTGGTTACCCCAACACACCAGAAAAGCAAGACTGTAATTTAAAATCACATCTCATGATGATAGAGGACTTTAAGAAGGACATAAGTAACTCCCTTAAAGAATTACAGGAAAACACAATAAAACAGGTGAAGTAAGTGAACAAAACCATCCAGGATCTAAAAATGAAAATAGAAACAATAAATTACAAAGGGAGACAACTCTGGAGATAGAAAACCTAGGAAAGTGATCAGGAGCCATAGATGCAAGCATCACCAACAGAATACAAGAGATAGAAGAGAGAATCTCAGGTGCAGAAGATACCATAGAAAACATTGACAAAACAGTCAAAGAAAATGCAAAATGCGAAAAGCTCCCAAAACATCCAGGAAATCCAGAACATAATGAGAAGACCAAACCTAACGATAATAGGTATAGAAGAGTGAAATCCCAACTTAAAGGGCCAGTAAATATCTTCAACAGAATTATAGAAGAAAGCTTCCCTAACCTAAAGAAAGAGATGCACATAAACATACAGGAAGTCTACAGAACTCCAAATAGACTGGACCAGAAAAGAAATTCCTCCTATCACACAACAGTCAAAACACCTAATGAACAAAACAAAGAAAGAATATTAAAAGCAGTAAGGTAACATACAAAGGCAGGCCTATCAGAATTACACCAGACTTCTCACCAAAGTCTGTGAAAACTCGACGATCCTAGGCAGATCTCATATAGACCTTAAGAGGTAAGAGAACACAAATGCTAACCCAGTTTTGCTACTATACCCAGTAAAATTCTCAATTACCGTGATGGAGAAACTAATAGTTCCATGACAAAACCAAATTTATGCAATATCTTTCCCCCAATCCAGCCCTACAGAGGATAATAGATGGAAAACGCCAACACAAGGAGGGAAACCACACCCTAGAAAGCTGGATCTTTGAGAAAAATCAACATATAGATAAACCTTTAGCCAGACTAACCAGAGGGCACAGAGACAGTATCCAAATTAACAAAATCACAAATGAAAAGGGAGATATAACAACAGAAACTGAGGAAATTAAAGAAAAAAATCATTAGATTCTACTACAAAATCCTATACTCAACACAACTGGAAAATCTGAATGAAATGAAAAATTTTCTAGACAAATACCAAATACCAAAGTTAAATCAGGATCAGATAAACCATCTAAACAGTCCCATAACCCCTAAAGAAATAGAAGCAGTCACTGAAAAGTCTCCCAACCAAAAAAAGCCCAGGACCAGATCGATTGAGTACAGAATTCTATCAGACCTTCAAAGAAGACCTAATACCAATACTCCTCAAACTATTCCACAAAATAGAAACAGAAGGAACACTACCCAATTCGTTCTATGAAGCCACAGATACATTGATACTAAAACCTCACAAAGACCCAATGAAGAAAGAGAAGTTCAGACCAACTTTGATGCAGAAATATTCAATAAAATTCTCACAAACCGAATCCAAGAACACATCAAAACGATTAGTCACTATGATCAAGTAGGCTTCATCCCAGGGATGCAGGGATGATTCAATATATGGAAATGCATCAATGTAATCAATTACATAAACAAACTCAAAGAAAAAGAACACATGACCATTTCCTTAGATGCTGTAAAAGCATTTGACAAAATTTAACATCCCTTTATGTTAAAAGTCTTGGAAAGATCAGGAATTTAATGCCCATATGATAAGAGGGCAAAGTGCAATCACAGCCTAGATGGCACCAAGAAATGTCATCATATGGGCATTAAATTCCTCATCTATAGTTAAGATCTTAACTATAGATGAGGAATTTAATGCCCATATGATAAGAGGGCAAAGTGCAATCACAGCCTAGATGGCACCAAGAAATGTCATCATATGGGCATTAAATTCCTCATCTATAGTTAAGATCTTAACTATAGATGAGGAATTTAATGCCCATATGTAAACATAGTAAAAGCAATATACCAGTAGCCAACATCAAATTAAATGGAGAAACTTGAAGTAATCCCACCCAAATTAGGGACTAGACAAGGCTGCCCTCTCTCTCCGTATCTATTCAATATAGTACTTGAAGTTCTAGCTAGAGCAATTAGACAACAAAAGGAGGTCAAAGGGATACAAATTGGAAAGGAAGAATTCAAACTATCACTATTTGTAGATGATATAGATGATATGATAGTATACTCAAGTGACCGCAAAAACTCCACTGGAGAACTCCTACAGCTGATAAACAACTTCAGCAAAGTGGCTGGATATAAAATTAATCAAATTAGTAGCCTTCCTCTACACAAAGGATAAACAGGCCAAGAAAAAAATTAGGGAAACAACACCCTCCCCAATAGTCACAAATGACATAAAATACCTTGGTGTGACTCTAACTAAAAAGTGAAAGATCTGTTTGATAATAACTTTAAGTCTCTGAAGAAAGAAATCGAATAAGACCCCAGAAGATGGAAAGATCTCCAATGCTCATGGAATGGCAGGCTTAATATAGTAAAAATGGCTATCTTGCTGAAAGCAATTTACAGATTCAATGCAATCCCCATCAAAATGCCAACTCAATTCTTCATAGTGTTAGAAAGAGCAATTCTCAAATTTATTTGGAATAACAAAAAACCCAGGATAATGAAACTATTCTCAACAAATAAAAGAACTTCTGGGTAATCAGCATCCCTAACCTCAAGCTATACAACAAATCATTAGTGATAAAGACTGCATGGTATTGGTACAGTGACAGTAGATCAATGGAATAGAATTGAAGACCCAGAAATGAACACACACACCTACGGTCACTTAATCTTTGACAAAGAAGCTAAAAAGACAGCATTTTCAACAAATGGTGCTGGTTTAACTGGCAGTCAGCATGTAGAAGAATGCAAATTGATCAATTCTTTTCTCCCTATACAAAGCTCAAGTCTAAGGGGATCAAGGACCTCCCCATAAAACCAGATAACAGAATCTAATAGAAAAGAAAATGGGGAAAAGTCTTGAACACATTGGCACAGGGAAAAAGTTCCTGAAGAGAACACCTATGGCTTATGCTTTAAGATCAAGTATTGACAAATGGGACCTCGTAAAATTAAAAAGCTTCTGTAAGGCAAAGGACACTGTCAGTAGGACAAAAAAGGCAACCAACAGATTGGGATCCTACATCCGATAGAGAGCTAATATCCAGTATATACAAAGAACTCAAGAAGTTAGACTTCAGAGAACCAAATAACCATATTAAAATATGGGGTATAGTGTAGGAGGCTATGGCCCGTCCCCTGGGCTACCTGAAGCTGCACCTTAAAGATGGCCCCTGTCGGCTATGGAGCTTGTGGTAAACAAGTCCATATTTGGCAGTGATATGGTCCTGCTCTTCTGGTCGGCTGAGGCCGCGTGCCTGGTGAGGTGACATGTCCTGCTGCGATTGAAGTGGATAGGAGAGTATAAAAGGGCTTGTAGCCTGGAGCTCGGGGGAGATGAAGAAAGAAGCTTGCTGAATAAACTGCTGTTAGAAGGACTGGCGGTTGCATCTTGCTTGCTGGTCAAGAGAGCAGACACGACAAGTAGTGGCCCATATGGGGAACCAACTCCCCCACCGAAGAGTTCAGAACATTCAGCAGTCAGTGTTTGCCAGCAGGGCGGTAAGTAGGACTTACAACCCCAGGAGTTTGGGGAAAGACCTCGGGGAAGCATAGATGCTAGAGTAAGGTCGCCAGGAAGCAGGCGCTAAACGAAAGTGAAACCATGGGAGCGTGTTCATCGCACCTGATTTCTTCAGCTCTACAGGAGCTCCTTAGGGCAAAAGGTTTAAAAATACAGGGGAAGACTATAGAAAAATTTCTTGATGAGTGCGATGTGGACTTTGTAGCTAGAATGGTTGAGGCTGCAGGAAGGATTTTCAGTGATCCTGATACAGCCATGCCCTTGATAAGGTAGTTGGTGTATGAACAATGCACTAAGGAGTGCAGGGCTGCTATCACACCTTTTAAAAGTAAGGACCTTGAGGCATGGATGAAGGTGTATAGAGAGCTTGGTGGGCTGCTGACTAATGCCAGTCTTGCAGCAGCTGTTATGCAACTACAGAAGAGAAGGAAGGAAGTGCCTCCTGGAGCTTGCTTCAGATGTGGCAAGCATGGTCACCTAAAGAGAAATTGCCCTGAAAGGGGAAGTGGGACCGGAGGGAGCGGGGCCTGCCCTCCTGGGCTGTGTTCAAAATGTAAAAAAGGGAATCATTGGGCCAATGAGTGCAGATCTGTAAAAGACATTCATGGCCAACCTCTTGCTTCTGGGTATGGCAGTGCATGGCCAAAAAACGGGCAGCAAGGCCCCCGCCCTCAGGGCCTGCAAATATATGGGACAGTGGACAACTCCCAGTGGGAGGAGGATACGTGGCCAACACTGAGACACCCCTGGAACCGCGGAGAGCCACTGAGGGCTCAGCAGGATTGGACCTCTGCTCCACCATCAGACTTGTATTAACTCCCTAGATGGGGGTCCAAACTTGAAACTGATTTTAAAGACCCTTTACAAAAGGACATGGTGGGACTGTTGTTTGGTCGCTCTTCATCAGCTCTACGTGGGCTTGTTGTCCATCCAGGAGTTATTGATCCAGATTATCAAGGGATCGTGAAAGTCATGGTTTCATCACCCAGAGGCATTGTGTCCATTTCTCCTGGAGACTGAGTGGCTCAAATTGTTCTTCTGCCTAGCCTTCATGGTTGTTTTCCTTCCGCTGGCAAGCAAAGAGGTAGGGGAGGGTTTGGTACATCAGGAGTAGACCTGACCTGCCTCTCCCTTCAGATGGACCAG
>NC_034594.1:152221984-152249436 GCF_900095145.1 Mus pahari
TTTGTGCTCAGGATAGTGACCATTTTGCTTTTACTCTTACATCATGTAATCATGAGAAACCAGATAAGAGGTATGAGTGGGTTGTGCTACCCCAAGGCATGGCCAATAGCCCCACCATGTGCCAGTTGTATGTAAGTCAAGCTATAGAACCAATTAGACAAAGGTTTCCCAAATTATGCTGTGCATATTATATGGATGATATTTTATTGGCTGCCAAAATAGAAGAATATCTTCATTCTGCCTATTAAGCCTTGGTTGATGCATTGCAAAAGTGGAAATTGTATATAGTCCCTGAGAAGGTTCAGCAAGATCAAGTGGTTTCCTATTTAGGTACTAAGATTTCTCCTACTGGAGTGCAACCTCAAAAGGTTCAATTAAGATTAGACTCTTTACATACTCTTAATGATTTTCAAAAATTGCTTGGAGGTATCAATTGGATTAGACACTATTTAAAAGTACCAAATGTTGTGTTAAAACCGCTGTTTAAAGATCTGGAAGGAGATTCAAATCTGAATTCAGTGCGAAGTTTGACCCCTGAAGCTAGACAGGCTTTATCTTTAGTGGAACAAGAATTAAGTAGTATACAACTGCTTAGGTGCAAGGAAGGAGAACCTATTAGTTTATTAATTTTACAGACAGAAATGCAACCTACAGGATTGCTTTGGCAAGAGGGACCGTTGCTTTGAATCCATCCTAAGATATCCATGGGCAAAACTGTGGAACATTATCCTACTGCAATTGCAAATTTGGCTTTGATTGGAATTCAGCAACATCTACAATATTTTGGATGCCAACCTGAATTTTTAATTATTCCCTACGATGGTTATCAGCAATAGGTCTTGGTTGCCACCTTGGATGAATGGGCTGTTTTAATTTGTAGCTTTAAAGGTGTTGTAGATAACCATTATCCTAAACATCCATTAGTCACCTTTTTTAAGGCACATGCAGTAGTGTTTCCCAAAATAATACAAGAAAAGCCCATTACAGGAGCAGTAAATGTGTTTACAGATGGATCCAAAACTGGATGTGGAGCTTACCTTATTGAGAATCAGCAACCCATTTTGAAACAATTTCAACCTGGAACGCCTCAGATGGTTGAATTGCAAATTGTATTAGAGGTGTTCAGAAATTGTTCTTTTTCATTTAATTTGATTTCAGATTCGCAATATGTGGTTAACTTAGTTAAGGGTTTAGAGATAGTGGGACAAATACGATTTCATAGTCCCATATTTAAATTAGCTTCTGAGCTACAACAACTTACTTTGATATTTAACCATCCACCTTCCTTTGGGGTTAATCCTAGAGGTCTGCTGCCTCTTCAAATTTGGCAGATGGATGTTACTCATATATCTGAATTTGGGAAACTTAAATATGTCCATGTGTCAGTGGACACTTGTTCAGGCATTGTGCATGTGACCCCTCTATTGGGGGAAAAGGCAATGCACTTTATCCAACATTGTCTTGATGCTTGGGCTGCCTGGGGTAAACCCCAGCAGCTTAAGACGGATAATGGACCAGCTTATACAGAAAAAACCTTTATGTCCTTCTGTCAACGGATGGAAGTGCAAGTGAAGCATGCCTTGCCCTGTAATCCGCAGGGGCAAGGAATTATTGAGAGGACTCATAGAATACTTAAGGATTTTTTCAAAAACAAAAAGGGGGAATTGCCCATAGCCTGGCCCCTAAGATGAGACTTTCCTTGGTACTTTATACTTTAAATTTTTTGAATGAAACAAAGGATGGTCGTACTGCGGCAGACAGACATGCTCAGAAAAGGCCTGGCCTACAGGGGTATGCCAGATGGAAGGATGTACTCACAGGTGCATGGAAAGGACCAGATCCAGTATTGGTGTGGGCGAGAGCGTCTGTTTGTGTGTTTCCACAGGATCAGACAGAGCCCCTCTGGGTGCCGGAGCAGCTGGTGAGATGCTGTCATCATGAGAATCCTGCTCCTGCTCCTATGGGTGTGGTGGATAAGCCCACGAGTGCAGACAGTGGAAATGAGATGGGGAATCCTCTCAGTGTTCCCGAAACCGATGCCAGTTCGCCATGATGCTCAAGTTTATCCGTGCTTCTTTGCTACCAATAAGTCCTTAATACCCCCTATTTACCATTAGATAAGGAGATAGCACCTATTGAGGGCAATTTTAGTATTAAGATTAAGGGTGTGTTATGCTTTCTTGTAGTTAATCAGCTTAATCAGAGTAGTGATTGTGTTCAGCTTTATAATCAGTCTGCAGCTTGGTTTGCCTCTCAGCTGTTGGGGAATTGGTCTGCTGAATTTGAAAAAACCATGCAGGAACTTCGATTGGCTATCGTGACTGTGAATTCATCTCGAGTGGACCTGTCCCTCGCTTCCAGCTTGAGTGGGTGGGAATGGGAGCCCTGGGATGTATACTCATTATAGTATGTGTGCAATATGCATGGTGTATGTGTCGGTTGCAGCGTGCGCAGGACCACACTTCTGCCATGGTGGTGCAGGCCTTTGCCGCCATGGAGGCGGGACAATCACCTCAGATTTGGCTTGCTGCCATAAAGAAATAGCCTTGCCATTTTTTCATCTTGCCATGGGGTGCTAGGCTAAGCACTGCACAGGGGACAGCTAGTGACCTGTTTGGCGTCCTCTGGAAGGCATGTCTAATTGCTTGAGGGTTAAGTGTCCAAGTGGCCTTCCCCCAGAAAAATGACACGGGAGCTGGCCAAGGCCTCCCTGGGTGGTGAGCCTGGAGGAAGGCTTTGTGTAAGGTCCCTATGTTTGCATATTGGGAATTAGACCTCTACCTTTGTCCATGTAGCTTGCTTGCAGCAATAAAAGAAAAAAGAGAGAACTGTAGGAGGCTATGGCCCCTCACCTGGGTTACCCGAAGCCGCACCTTAAAGATGATGCCTGTTGTCTATGGAGCTTGTAGTAAACAAGTCCATATTTGGCAGTGATATGTTCCTGCTCTTCTGGTTGGCTGAGGCCACACGCCTGGTGAGGTGACATGGCCTGCTGCGATTGAAGTGGATAGGAGAATATAAAAGGGCTTGTAGCCCAGGGCTTGGGGGGAGATGAAGAAAGAAGCTTGCTGAATAAACTGCTGTTAGAAGGACTGGTGGTTGCGTCTTGCTTGCTGGTCAAGAGAGCAGACGCGACAGTATAGATCTCAACAAAGAATTTTCAACTGAGGAAACTCAAATGACTGAGAAACACCTAAAGAAATGTTCAACTTAGTCATCCGGGAAATGCAAATCAAAATAACCCTGAGATTCCACCTCACACCAGTCAGAATGGCTAAGATCAAAAACTCAAGTGACAGCAGATGCTGGAGAGGATGTGGAGAAAGAGGAAGGAACACTCTTCCATTGCTAGTGGGATTTTAAGCTGGTACAACCACTCTGGAAATCTGTTTGGTGGTTGCTCAGAAAACTGGACATAGTATTACCTGAGGACCCAACTATATAACTCCTGGTCATATACCCAGAAGATGCTCCAACATGTAATAAGGACACATGTTCCAGTATGTTCATAGCAGCCATATTTATAATAGCCAGAAGTTGGAAAGAACCCAGATGTTCCTCAGCAGAGGATACAGAAAATGTGGTACATTTACTGAATGGAATGCTACTCAGCTGTTAAAAAATGACTTCATGAAATTCACAGATAAATGGATGGATCTTGAGAATTTCATCTTAAGTGAGGTGACTCGGTCACAAAGGAACACTCACAGTATGTACTCACTGATAAGTGATATTAGCCCAAATGTTTAGAATACCCAAGATTGAATTCACAGACCATATGAAGCCTAAGAAGAAGGAAGACAAAAATGTGGATGCTTTGGTGCTTTTTAGAAGGATGAACAAATATGAGGAAATATGTGGACAAAGTGTGGAGCAGAGACTGAAGGAAAGGCCATCCAGAGACTGCCCCACCTGGGGATCCATCCCATATTCAGTCTCCAAACCTGGACGTTATTGTGGATGCCATGAAGTGCTTGCTGGTGGAAGCCTGAAATGGCTGTCTCCTGAGTGGCTCTACCAGAGCCTGACAAGTACAGAGGTGGATGCTCGCAGCCAACCATTGGACTGAGCTCTGGGGTTCTCTATGGAGGAGTTGAAGAAGGGATGAAGGAGATGAGGCGGTTTGCAGCCCCATGGAGGGAGCAACAGTGTCAACAGGCCAGACCCCCCACCCCCAAGATGATCTGGAGACTGGTCCACCAACCAAAGAATACACATGGGGAAGCCCATGGTACTGGTCACATATGTGGCAGAGGATGGCCTTGTTGGACATCAGTGGGAGGAGAGCTCTTGGGCCTGAGGTGTTTGAAGCCACAGTATAGGGGAATGCCAGGGCCTTAGGATGGGAGTTTGTGTTTTGGGGAGTACTCTCATAGAGGCAGGAGTAGGAGGGATGGGATATGGGGTTTCCCAAGGGGAAAGGGGAAAACACTTGAAGTGTATATAAAGAAAATTAATAAAAAATGTCTTGAACAGAAAGAAAAGAAGTAAACATTTTGTTTTAAATAAATAGCTGAGGTACAAAATACTTTAGTGTGAAAGTCTTAGATGGCTTGAGGTGAAGTTGAGATAGACGTTATATACCTGATTGATAGACAAATGATATGATGATGATGATAGATAGATAGATAGATAGATAGATAGATAGGTAGATAGGTAGATAGATGATAGATAGATAGATAGATGGATGAACAGATAGACAGACAGACAGACTGATGATAGAGAAATAAAATTGTAATTTTATCCTAAAATGTGTTTTCAATAAAGGAACACGCAAAATAGTGAAATGGGAAAGGAGCAAGGGTCAAATGTCCACTGGATATAGCAAATAATTAAGGCAGAAGATCGGGGCTCTAGCACCAGTATGATATAAAGTACAAGAGGAAAGCCTGAGGCTTGAAAGATAATGATGAAATCCAGGCAGACTCAAAACAAAAAAGGCCTAAAAAAAAATGTGTACCTTTATAAATACTAACTTTGCTCTGTTTTATTTAAGTAATGCTGTTCTGGGATAGTCAAGTCTAGCCTATTGGTCTGGAGTAGCCTTAACATGATGCTCTACTTTTTAAACCCATTATTATTATTATTATTATTATTATTATTATTATTATTATTATTATTATGCTTAATATGGAATTACTGATTTAAAAAAACTTTGTAAGTAATTGGCCTAATACTCTAAGGTTAGAAGTTACACTAAGTAGGAAAAACTGGGATTTGTAGCTCTTTTTGAAAGAAAAATTAACACTCACAATTAATGAGGTAGACCTGATGTCCCAGACTGCAGAGCTGCATCTTGTCATCAGTTATATCACATCCTTTTCTGGAGGAAGCCAGGGTTTTATGTAAAGCTGCTTAGTTCAGAGATTTATATCAAAATGGTCAGGCTCATCTGCTCTTTACTCTAGAAATTGTTTCTGGGGTTAAAAAAAAAAAAAGAATAACTAACAAAGAATAGAGGAAAATAGAGATGATTTATTTACTGGGAAACAGATGGCAGAAGCCATAAAGGCAAGCAAGTGAGTTTCCTGGAGATGGCCCACTGTTTACATGACTGTGATGGGTGCACTTTGGAGAGGCACAGCCCCAGAGATTTTGTCCCAGGATGGCTTCTCACTGTTGATGTGCCTTTCCTGCCACTATTACATAGCTAATGATTCCTGGGCATCAGCCCACCCAATTGGGCAAATTTCCTGCAGATTAACATGAAGATGGGCTTTTATGAATTAATGCTATTTAGATGGATTAATGACTTTATAGAATTCAAATAATATTAGGAAGAAAGTTTAAGGAGATGGTTTTGATTGTTTTGCCAGAAAGATATAAGAAAGTTAGAATCAAGAACAGGATGTGCCCCCCTCCTCATAGAATAGTAACTAAAGCCTGCATAATCAGGAATACAATGAGCTTTCACAATTACTCTAAGAAGAGACATAGGCTTGGGACAGATTTGTGATCAAGGAAAAACATTCATTCTAGGTCAGGTCCAAGGATGAAGCCACAGGTGTGCACTATGATAAAGCAAGGCTATGTGAAACTGTTGCTTTGAACTTAGAATTAGCTTACAGAATGAAACACTGTTTTGAACTAACTAGCATCCTTGTGTAACTCCCCTTTTGTGTAACATTTTATCTATGAGATAATTTTATAAAGAACTTTTCTCTAAGAAGGTATAAATTGCCAGGGAGAAGAAATAGTGTGGGTTCTGGGTCTCCCACTCCATCTACCAAATGTATATATGTATATTCTGTCTATATGTATGTGCATACATATGAATGTAGATGATATATGTGTATGAATATAAGTATGCATGTGCACTAATGAAATTGATGCGGCAGATGGTTGGGCAGAGAAATTGAGAGAGAGAGAGAGAGGGAGAGAGAGAGAGAGAGCCAGCCAGCCAGCCACCCTAGGGGTTGACAGTTACAGTTGATAAATCCATATGTACTTTAGGGTATTTCAATGTCTATGCATACTTATCTGATTGAATGCTCTTCTAGACAGATGGTGTATGTTATTTTCCTCAAGTTTAAAAATTTAGCTGTTCATTTATAGTTTTTAATGTAATTTACCCACTATCAATTTGCCTTATATCCAGTGATTTATCTTAGCTGCAAATACATGACTGTAAATAGAAATACAAGATTATCAACAGTAACTACAATGAAAAGCAGAGAGAGAGAGAGAGAGAGAGAGAGAGAGAGAGAGAGAGAGATATTAATTAATTAATTAAACCCTCTAGCCTGGCCAGCTAAAGGGCCCTTGAGCCAGAGAGAAAGGAGCCCAGATAACTGTGCCTTTCTCCTTAATCCCTTGCTATTGTTAGCAGGAGTTAAATTGCCTGAAGCCAGAGGGTCCTGGCCACAGAATAGCAAAGAGTTAAACAGAAAGTTAAATTGCCAAAAGTAAGCAGCTTTTGGCCAAGCAATCACTGACTCCATACCCCTTTTCTGCTGCCGTCCTTGGGGAGCTGGGTGCTCCACTAGCCACTGGCAAATAGAGAAATAATTTGTTATGAAGTTGCAATCAAAATGAATGTATCTGTGTTTTCAAACCATAGGACAGTTAAAAACTTTAATATATAAGTGATAGGTTAATTAATAGATAAAAATAAATTAAGAAAAGATGCAACATCAGTAATGTACAAGTATGAATAAAATATTTAATGTCACAAGTAATTAAAGGAATAAGTACTTTGTTTTACTTATGAGATTGACAAAGGTTAAAGTGATTGATACTCCCTGCAATTATTAAAGAATGAGAAACTATGCACTTTTCCACTGTTGACTAAGTTGAGACTTTATAACTATATTTTTTCCTAGCAATGATATGTTCATTTATTTATTTTCCTCAAAAGCTTGATGTATGCCTATACATCTATTTTTATCCAAATCACTTATGAATTAATCAGAAGGAAATAATCTGGAATGTGACTCATTTACATTATGAAAACATTGATTACAATCTTTTCTTTATGAAGGTTGTTGTATAGGAGTGTCTTTTACAGTGTTGTCATTAGTAGGAAAAGTGGAAGTAACAGACTTTCCCAGCATAGGGATATAAAAAGATTTTGGCAGATAGAATGATACAGTTACATAAAGTCACTAAGTCGTATTAAAATTGTTTCGTTCAGAAGAAGTGATTCTGTCCCATACAGTTCCAGGCTTTGATTTTAGCTCCTGGAAGGAAAGTGCTGTTTATAATCATTGTAAGAAGCATCTCAAATGCAGAGATGTCCACATGATGACATAGTTGATTTTATGAATTTATGAAATTATTAGCATAGCAACTGTTGTACATAGCACACTGTACTGGGTGCTACAGACCCAATGGGAAGGAAAGTAGATGCACTAAGGGCCTCCATCTCCATCGTGCTTTCTGGGTAGAAGAGAGATAAATGTTAACCAACTAACCAGTAACACTTGTTTTAAAATAACAATTTTGATGGAGACCCTAAAGGTGGATAGTGATTTATGAATTGAGACAATTTCCTTTATGAGACACCAGGGAAGCCTTGCTTAGTGATTATTCTTTTTCTCCTGTAGCCCAGGTCGACCTTAAACTTCTGATTCTCCATAGTGCTGAGATAACAGACAGTTAGCTTGAAACTGTATTTGTAAGCTGTGCCTTACAGAGATCGCAATGGAAATTAAAAAATATTTATAGTGAAGAGAAAATAAAAGTGTTTTATATCAGAAAATCTCCAACCTTAAATGAAAATAATTGAAAAGGATGAGGTGAAAAATGAATTAAGTCTCTAGCTCAGGAAGCTGGGAAAGAAAGCAAAATTAGCTTTAATTATAGAGAAGAAAAAGGTAAAATGAAGAAGTTACATGAACAAAAGATTAATAGGCAAATATTAGTATATTAAAAATCAATAAAAACAAAAAACTTTATTAAAAGCCACTAGTTTAATCACTGGTACATTATCATTAAAAACATATCCCTAGTTTGAATGTTAATAAATAGTATAGAATATGGAATCTGGAGGTAGACTGCCTAGCTTTAAATCCTGACAATGGCCTTTAGCATAAACTCAGTGTGGTTTAGCTTGTTTCTCTATATACAGGGTAATGATTGCACCCACCTGGGTAGTAGGATGGATATCAAGCACTTAGGTACTATATGGTAATCTTATAAAAAACGGAGTAGCTGGATATGGTAGTTCACACCTATAATTTCAGCACACTGGAGTGTGCAGCAAGAGAATTGCCAGGAGTTCCAACCAGTGTATGTTACATAGTCTGAGGTTATCATAGGCTTCAGAGTGAAGGTCTGCCTCAGAGTGTAAACCAACCAAACAACAATAGCAAAAATAACAATGATGCAAGGGAACAGTATTAGAAATGGAACTACAAACACACCATAGAGATTTCTGATTTCATTAGGTACATTGTAATTTGAGAAGTGGATAAAATATACATTTTATTAGAAAAGATCAAAATGACTGTAATACATTATAGTAGAAACAGAAGTTATGTGGGTAAGCTAAGAATGTTTAAAGAAATGAAATTTATAATGCAGTCCTCTCCACAGGCTCCATTTTCATATCTGTAGGGGCTCTTACTTTCCTCTGCATTTTTAAATTGAGGCACATGTGATAAAAGTGCAGGACATTGCAGTATATAATGACAGTGTGCAGTGACATGCCTGTATGACCATCCTCTCAATAGAGAGTGCTTTCATTCTCAAAAGTATTTTCAGAATGAAAATTACCAGAGTACTTATTATATCATGGAATTACTGAAACAATAAGTGCTTTAGAAAGCTTTAGGATGGAACCTGTAAAACATATTTTTCTTAGAATATTTTTTAAAAGATTTATTTACATATATGTACATATATGTGGTTTTTTGTGTGTGATTGGGTTACCTCACTAAGGATGATATCCTCCAGAACCATCCATTTGCCTAAGAATTTCATAAATTCATTGTTTTTAATAACTGAGTAGTACTCCATTTGTTGTGGTAAATCTCCTCCCAAATATGTCCAGCAATGAAAACACAACTCAGTTTTTGTGATGATTATATGCTGTGCGCCTAGATTGGGCAGTTCTACCACTACACTACCATCTTCCACTCTATGAGACCCCTTAGAACTTGTGGGTTTCTCCAGGCCACGTGCTTCTGCTCTGCTTTTCTTCGTCTTCCTCCTGTGTGTCCTCTCCCTCTTTCCTTTTCTCCTTCTTCCCTCTTTCTCCTCACCTTCCTCTCCATCTTCCCTTTTATCTGCCCAATCATCAACTCTACTTTATTTTACAAATTAAGGTGGAAAGCAGATTTACAGGAAATCACCTGAGTGCTGGCCACTCACAGAACGGAATTAACATCAAATATAATAAGCCTTAGGGTTATCCACAACATTCCCCCCCCTTTCTGTCTAATTAAAAGACTATCTCAGATATAATTGAACATAACTATTATTATTTTGTAATTTATAAAGTACATGAGACCTAACACCCATTCCATCATCTTTGTTAATTAGTTAGAACTTTTCATCTATCCTTACTTAAAAGACTTATAATTTTACATCTGGCCGTGTCTTGGCTTTAGATTGAATGCCATCTGAAAACCATCCTTTCAAAACTGTTCCTCTCAAAGTAAAATGCCTGGGTTAGCTAGGAGACTATGTAGTTTTTCAACCCCATCAGAAATCCAAGAACGACTGATAAGTAACTGAAAATATATAGAAAGCCTAACACTGCTTCCAAAACGTAGCCAATCCGTAGAGACTGCTGATCACCTGGACTTCAACACGTTGAAGCATCGGTCTTCAGCCTACTGGCCAGGGTCATCTGACAGACTTAGAGAAACAGGCATGTAAGGACTAGCCTACTCTGTCTCAGCAGAACCAAGCTTCCTAACCTGTCACTGTGTCCTTCCTTTGGACAGTANTATGTCTGTAGATGAAATGAGGCAACTCTTGCCTAGTGGCTGTTTCGCCACAACTGGAGTAACTCAAAGATGCTCAGTTTGTTCTTTGAATGCGAGACAGGGAAGCTGTCAGGAGCAGACTGGTCCCAACAAGTGAATAAATAACATTGAACGTCACATTCTGTGGACTTCTGATGTTTTTAAAACCAACTATGTGAAGTAATCTATACTGTTCTCTGTTAACTACTCTCAGCCATTTGTAATTAAAATAACTGAAAACACCCCAACAATAAACTCAGAGCCATGAATTTCCTATTTTCCCTTAACTCACAGGCTTAAACAACTCAGATCTGTTTACAATAACAGCAATAGAAGGAGTGGCTTCAAGCCCTGTACATCAAAATTTTTAGTATCAAAGACAACCTAGAATAATCACTCCCAGCCCCAAAGCTTAGGGAACTGGGACAACAACTCTTCATAACTTCTTCAAGCTGAATATGGATGTTGAGATATTTTTGAAGGGAGGGGGAAAGGTGGGGAAATGGGGGAGTTGTTTGGCCTTAAGAAGGCCACACCAATGATTGTATTAGTCTCTGATGTCTGTGTCCTGACTGAATATGGATGAAAAACCAAGACATAGTAGTGCAGGCAGGTCAGTTCAGCATGTCTGACGATAAAATGCAAATTCACCAAGGCTGTATATTCTGTAATATATAAATCTCAAAACAAAATTTTAGTATCATCAAGATAACCTTTTTGTTTGATTCTTTGGAATCTGTTTCTCAGGGGGTCTCCCTCTATCAAATCTGATCCATATAACTCTGGAAGGTATAAATACCTTAATCACCTTTTTCAAAAACACAAAGACAAAACTTTTTCCCCAAATCAGCATATCCTTCAGCCAGTAACCAGGAAAACCTGTAGCTTGCCCTCTGTCACAGAGGAATGATAAAACAACCACAGTACTCAAATTCACACACACTTTAGCCTATTTAGGCTTGGGATCTCTGGAAGAACAGCCACCTAGCCATCTCTCCCACCTCTTAAAGTCTTTTTTTGCAGGAAGCGAGGGGTTTGAAACAGGTTTCTCTGTGTAGATCCTAGCTGTCCTGGAACTCACTCTGTAGACCAGGCTGGCCTTGAAGTCAAATATTCAGTTGCCTCCCTTAGAATATTTTTTAAAAGGTAGCTGAAGTTTTTCATGTAAAATTATCTAATTATTTTTCAACTAAAACTTAAATGTATTTATTTTTTTCAGAGACATCAAACCTGACAATATATTGATGGATATGAATGGACATATTCGTTTAGCAGATTTTGGTTCTTGTCTGAAGCTGATGGAAGATGGAACGGTAAATAAACATAAATTATGAATTATTTTACTCATAGATACTTCCTTTTCCATGTCTTCTATGTTCTGGAGACCCCTGCTTGCACTGACTGCCCAGCCATCCACCTGTATGTGTTCCACCTCCTTCTATAAAGCCTTGGCTATTCCTGCACATAATAAGGCTTGTTCACTGAGTTATTTAATCTGCTGGCAATAAATACTTACCTTGAGTATGGCACTTTTAAGAGGCTTGTATCTTCTTTTTTGGCTGATGCCTACTATTTTACTTGAAATGTTCCTAAGTTTTTAGAGTGATAAATAAGGTAAGTTTCATATAGAAAAAGAAAACATAACTCCACCTTCATTTGTAATGTTTTTCTAATTATATACTTGTTCTGAGGGACAATATTCAGCTTTGTTTTGGTTTTTTTTTTGAGACAGGGTTTCTCTGTGTAGCCCTGACAGTCCTGGAACTCACTCTGTAGACCAGGCTGGCCTTGAACTCAGAAATCCACCTGCCTCTGCCTCCCAAGTGCTGGGATTAAAGGCATGCGCCACTACTACCCAGCATGAACTTTTTTTTTTCCAAGAAGATTCTAGGTGACATTAGTTTTGTGTTCCTATTTGCTTAGTGTTTGCTGATTAAATTCTTAAATTCGTGTTCCATTTTAAAGCGTATATTCTCAAATTTTATTGCTTTTTATTTTTTTCATTTATGGTATGTGTATATGGGTGCACATGTGTATGTGCTTGCATTTTGGAGTGTGAATGTAGGTGCCTGTGGAGGTCAAAGGACAACTAGGTCTTCACATTCCACCTTATAGACTTTCTTGTCCACCACTGTGTACATCAAGCTGGCTGGTCCATAGCTTCTGGGAATTCTTCTGTCTCTGCTTCCCGTATTATAGTAGAAGATTGTACTAAACTACCTATGGTGGCTTTGAACTTATGATACTTCATTCTCAGCCTCCTGAGAAGCTAGAATTACCTAACCTGTACCACCAGGCCCAGCTGAGGTGTACCTTTTACTGTTCATAGTATCTTATTAATTTGATGGTATACTTCTGGTTTTACATGATCAGAAAATAGTTCTGAACTTATTTTAGAGCTTTGTTACATCTTTTGGACTTGTTGAAATTTACTTTGTAATTTTATAACAGACAACTTTTATGTATTCCATATTTGTTTAAAGAGATTACATTTTCTCTAATTTTTAATACCAGGGTTCTTTACAAATACATATATAAAACTGAGTTTGCATTTGTATTTTATATTATTAAGGGTTTTCCTTGCTGTACATTATTTAAAAATCCTTAGATTTTTAAATTTTAAATTTTTAAATTTTAGATTTTTAGGTAGATTTGTTAATTTTTCCTTTATATTATCAGTACTTTACACATCTCCTTTGTAACTTACTATTTGGTGAAATACTACCTTTCCCCATATGGTTTCTTTTCAATTACACTGATGAATTAAAATAATCTTAATAGTTAGGCTAATATTTCTATTACTTCTTTAACTTTCTTTTGCTTAATTTATGTGTAATTCATCTTTTTATCCCATCACTTTCAAATGTGTGCTTCCATTATGTCTTTATCTTGCTTAAATAAATTATTTAACTGATTTTTTTCTCATTTATTCATTTTGTTTTATTTCTTTCCTAGTGTTAAATCTCTGTGCTTTAACAGGTGATTTAATCCACTTTTGGGTCTTGTGACTCAGTCAGCGCTGTGTGTTGTTCATATAGGTTTTGCTTATTTTTTGCCCTTTTTCTCTCCTGCCTCCTACTGTGCAGTTCAGGTTTAGCTTTCTCACTCTCTTTATCCTTGGAAGGTAACATATTTCATTTTAAATATTTTAATGCCCCTCTTTTGTTATTTAAAAAAATATTTAACTTTACTTAACTGTAAGTTAATAATTTTTCTCAGTACATTCCCAATCAACATAATCAACGTATTTTACTTTTTGCCACATATAGAAATTATGTCAAAGAACTATGTCAAAACCAAAAAAAAAGTATGGGACAGTATTTATGATTAGATTTGGCAAATGTCTTGAGGATAACACAGAATCACAACCCCTCTACCCTGTAATGGTAAATTGTATCGTCCTCAAAAACGTGTGTGTATGTATGAGGTGACACAGCGGCAGAATGAGAAGACAACAGTGTCTACCAATCACTTCTCTGATTACATGCTAAGAGTATGTGATGAATAGCTACAGAGTGCAGCTGCATCCTGACCTGCAACACTCTAACCTACCCAGTTACCTTGGGAGGCACAGGGTGAGATATAGGTCTTTCCTGAAGCTTTCTTCCAAGCTCAGCAACAGAAAAACAGTCCCAGTGAAGAGTAAGAGGAATGTCCTACAGGCTTACAAATGGGAATAAGAAGATGAAAGATACTCAGTAAAAACCTCTCTTTAGAGAAATGCAAGTCTAGAACCTGTGACCCCACTGCGAGTGCATCTTCTGCCACCCAGGAACAGCAAGTGTTGTCCACAGATGATTTAGAGCCTCTGGACACTGTTAGTAGGCATATTAAAATGGGGTAGTTACTGTGGAAAATAGTGTAGGTAGTTCTTCCAGGTGCTAAAAATAAGTTGAGAATTTATTAATTTTTAATTTTCATTTTTATCTGTCTAACTTGTTTAATTCTATTTTCAACTTTTTAAAATTAAGAATTTTGGTTTAAAGTCTACTTTTTCTGTTTGGTTTTGTTTGTTTGTTTTCTGAGAAAAGGTCTTCCTTGTATAATATGCTTGGCTGACCTGGAATTTGCCTTGTAGACTGTGCTGGCCACAAAAGCATAGCAGTCCATCTCAGTGCTAGTGTTTAAGGTGTGTACCATCATGCCTGCTGTAACTTAGAACTTAATGTACAGTAACTAATCAATTTTCAGTTTTCTTAGACCCATACTTAGAGATGTAAAAGTATTATCAGTGTTACATATCTAACTGTAAATTTTTACTTCTACTATAATACATACATACATACATATGTACGTACATACATGTTTTGATTGATTATTTATATAGTTAAATAATTTAAAAAATAAGAAAGCTGATGTAGTAGTGCTATAATCCCAGCACTTGGGAAGCAAAGTGAGGAGGATTGTGAGTCTGAGGCTAGCCTCAGTTATAAGTGAGGAGGATTGTGAGTCTGAGGCTAGCCTTAGCTATAAATGAGGAGGATTGTGAGTTAGAGGCTAGCTTCACCTATAAGCAAGAACTTGTCTCTGATTACCAAACCAAAACAGAATTAAACAATAATAATATTGTAAGTGAAACATTCATTTTATTGTTAATGACTCAGATAATATTGTTTCCCTATATGCATTCAAACTAGAGTAAAGGTTCTATAACATTGTGAGTAATGAAGACTATTAATATAAAGGCCATATAAAATTACTCTGTAAGTCAGGAGACTAAATACAGATGATAAAAATGTCTTGTTATACTCCTACGTACATACTGTATATCTTAAGTATCTATTTCTAATTTAAATTTATTTTTAATATATTAATAAAAATTTGAACTTTATTAGGTCCAGTCCTCGGTGGCAGTTGGAACTCCAGATTATATTTCTCCGGAAATCCTTCAGGCTATGGAAGACGGAAAAGGCAGATATGGACCAGAATGTGACTGGTGGTCTCTGGGGGTCTGTATGTATGAGATGCTTTATGGAGAAACACCATTCTATGCAGAATCTTTGGTGGAGACATATGGAAAAATTATGAATCACAAAGTTAGTATATTTATTTTTTAATAATTTTTATAGTAAATACATATAGTAAATTAAAGGAATGTGATAGTAAAGAGACAATACTTTTTTTCAAAACAATGAAAACTCTTATTTTTTATTAGTAGGGGATAATAATTCTTAATCATAATCTATGAAATAATTAGTTTTAACTTTTTACTATATTTTGTTTAGAAGTGTTCCTGAATAGAAACTTGGTCTATGATCTATATAGTTGAGTAATTGAGTTCAAAAGTGGTTAGTTTTGTTCAGTCAGTTTTAACTATATAGTATGTACAGTCATGACAAGGATGCGTACACAGATTCTCAGCATCACTAATAATGAGTGAAGTGTGTGAAGAGAGATAAAAGTGAGATTTGTTGGCGTCAGAAGGCGACTCTGTAGCTACGGTGCTTGCTGTACACAGCTTCTGACTTTAGTTCAATCCCTGAACTACACAAAAAGATGGAAGAAGGGAACTGACTCCACAGAGTTTTCCTCTGATCTTCACACGGGCAGCATGGCACTTGTGTACATGCAACCCTTCCCCCCCACACACACACACCTATAGTCATACACCACAATCATTGTTTTGTTTTGTTTTGCTGTGATTCTTCTGCCAATCTAGCAAGTACAAAATGAACCATCTGTACTCTAATAAATGCAGCTTCATTGGCCCTCCTCAGATTGTATCGACAGAACTACAAGTTGTAACTTCCTGTCACAAAGTTAACAGGTGTACATCTTGAGTGTTAAAATTATGGTTAGAACTTTTAATGGAGCAAGGTCAGGCTTAGATGTCAGCCTGGTCAGCATATCTAGAACAATATATATATGAATTATATCTGTTCCAGTGCTAATGATTACAAAACACTGGCTGCAATCCATATACACAGCTGGAACAAGATCATAAAACTCTAGTAATGTGGAATAAAGTGAAACAAACAGTACAAAAGAAGAATAACTGTCCAGTTTCAAAAAATGTGAACAGTTACAAAAGTTCTCATTATGAATCTGAATGTCACCAGAAGAATAGGATAACCTATAATTTTTAATTGGGTCTGGTGATGCAAACAGGATTAGTTTTTTTCTACATATAAATCAATTTTAGAGACTTTGTGTCGTCTTCTGAGCTGTAACTATCATGCAGTAAGTAGTTATGAATAACTGAAAGCTAGGGAGAAGTTTGCAGTGTGCAAATGACCTGTGCATCATTCAGAAGGAAGTTACTTGAGTGTACACTGCTGAACAGCACGCGTCTGGAGAAAGAGTTCAGTACAAGTTCCTTTCCTGACATTAGTGTATGGCATTGAGGAAATAACTCTCTCAGTTTCCTCTTCTACAAGACTGTTATACGAGCAGTTCCCACCCAGTGTGATTATTAAGAGGATCAAATGGGTCAAATAAGTAAATCACTTTGAATAGTGCCAGGTACATGTTAATTTTTCAATTGTTTAATGATTATCTGTTATTTTATATTGTATCTGAATATTATCAGTAATTTTATATTGTATCTGAATATTATCAGTAAGCTACTTCTTAGGAAATACTGAGTTAAATTCTGCTATTTGTAATCAGATCCACCTGCTTTTAATAGCAATTTAACTTTTAGAGCAGTGTTTCTCAACCTTTCTAACACTGCAACCCTTTAATACAGTTCCTCATGTTGTGGTGACTCTCAGCCATAAAATTATTTTGTAGGTACTTCGTAACTATAATTTTACTACTGTTATGAATTGTAATGTAAATATCTGATATGCAGGGTATCTGATATGTGACACCTAAAGGGGTTGCAACTCACAGATTGTGAACCACTGCTATATAGCATCTGAACTTCTCTCTTTGTAGTTCCTCTGTCATGAAGTAACTTAGAAAATTAAAAGTTCCCTTAGGAAAAGAATTTACATCCATCATCCCTGTCTCCCTACAGTATCACTGCTGTGTCATCAAGCACTTACCAGACACTTTTCTAAGGGAAATGCATTTAAATAAATCTACCACATTCTGTAGGATAACTGCTGATTTGTATTTGCACACCTTATATCTTTGTCTGTGTAGGAGAGGTTTCAGTTTCCAGCCCAAGTGACAGATGTGTCAGAAAATGCTAAAGATCTTATTCGAAGACTCATTTGTAGCAGAGAACACCGACTTGGCCAAAATGGAATAGAAGACTTTAAGAAACATCCATTTTTCAGTGGAATTGATTGGGATAATATTCGAAATTGTGAAGCACCTTACATCCCAGAAGTTAGTAGCCCAACAGATACATCAAATTTTGATGTGGATGATGACTGTTTAAAAAATTCTGTGAGTATGACATTATGAAGTTGTCCTGTCCTGCTGGTTCTTTTAATTATGGTTATAAAGTAACATTTTTTTTTATTAGTCTGATGCCAGGACTGTTTTTCCTTTATCGGTCACATAGTATTTATGACTTCCAGTGCTTTATTTTGTCATGTATCAAAAAATTAAGAGACTTAAGTAAATTCAATATAGTCACCCATGACCAAAAGCAAAATTTGAGATCTGTCCCTTAGATAATTGTGTCAGTGGGTTTCCTAAGAAGACAAGATTGGATGCTTTAAAAAATATATTTTGGGTCTGGAGAGATGGCTCAGTGCTTAAGAGCACTGGCTGCTCTTTCAGAGGTCCTGAGTTCAGTTCCCAGCAACCACATGGCAGCTTACAACCATCTGCAATGAATTCTGATACTCTCTTCTGGTGTGTCTGAAGACAGCTACAGTGTACTCATATACATAAAATAAACAATAAGTAAAAAAAGTATATTTCATGATTTCAAAGTGGAGGAGATGACAAATCTTTCCCTACAACCAGCCATAAAACTGGAAACAAGCAAAAACACTTAGAGCTTGTTACAACCAAAAGGAAATAAAGAAGCATTTATTCATGAAAAACTACTGAACTGTTTTTGAAACCATACACACCTCACCCTCTACCTTTCACTCCATCACATGCTTTTTGGTACTCATGACATGGAGCAAAACCCTGACACCTTGCTGCTAGATGGGGCAAACTTGATTGGGAAAGCTCTAACCCAACACACTGTTGCCACTAAAATAGCAACTTGGTAGGAATGAATGTGGAAATACAGTGAATATACAGTTGATTTTAATTATTATTATCATTATTATTATTTTGGTTTTTTTGAGACAGGGTTTCTCTGTATAGCTCTGGCTGTTCTGGAACTCACTTGGTAGACCAGGCTGGCCTCGAACTCAGAAATCCGCCTGCCTCTGCCTCCCGAGTGCTGGGATTAAAGGCCTGCGCCACCAGGCCCGGCTTTGATTTTAATTATTTTATAATATTTTTATAAACTTATGTAGCTGTATTTTATAAAGTTATGATGAACACCAGGTTAGTTGTCATTGACCATTGCTGTGTGGAAATAAAGGTTAACGAATTTGAAGGGGAGTGAGGAGGGAGGGGTACAGGGGAAGGATTGCAGGGAGCAAAGGAAAGAAAAGGGAGAGATGTAATTATAATCTCAGAAATTAAAGAAACAGAAAGTTAGCTTTGGTTACATTCTCAACAACTGAATATAAAACTCTTTCATATGTACTTCTATTTACAGATCCTTTATATAATAATATGTACCTTTGATTCCTCAACACTAAACTCATGATTAACAGCATTATAACTTAACTCCTGACTCCTAAACAGAGTTTGCTTTTACTTTGTGACACTGGGTGGCAGCCAGTGGTTTCACACCTATACTCCTATCCCTTGGAAGTGTAATGGGAAAGGATTATGAATTATGGCAAGCGTGGGCTACATACAGCAAGATCCTGCATGAAATTTAAAAAACTATGCAGTTATCAGACAGCACTTCTGCGAGCTAATTTATACAGAGATATTATCGTAAAAGCACAGAAGTGCTTATAGAGTGCCAAGGGCATTTGCTTTCAGTGTGAGACGAGAGGAGCACCCCGTGCTTAGTCCCATCCTCTGCTCTGCACATCATCAGGGAACACAGAAGTTCTACAACGATTTCCCAAATAAATTTAGCTTCTAAACTGTGTGTGATGAAACATGGGTATAATTTCAGCACTGAAGAGGCAGACACAGGAAGATCTGGCCTACATAGTAAGGTCTTGTCTCTCAAAAAAAAAAAAAAGAAAAAGCTAGACAAATTTTCAGATACAAAATACACAAATAATGTCCATAATTTCATTCTTAACTTTTATATTGTTTATTAGAGTTTTGTAGTGGCAGTGCTTAGAGTCTGCATTTTGTATCATTGTACATATTTATCAAACTTACCACTGTGTCTAAATTGAATAGTTGTTTATCCCCATTGACAGTTAAAATTAATAGTTCAACCTATGGGTCTTAACTATAGGTTTCTTACTAGATTGGTATTCTTTTAATTTTTTTCTAGGAAACAATGCCCCCACCAACACATACTGCATTTTCTGGCCATCATCTACCATTTGTTGGTTTTACATATACTAGTAGCTGGTAAGTTTCAAAAATAAGTATAATATGGGTAATTTATCTTACTTTTTATTAGATATTTTCTTTATTTATATTTCAAATGTTATCCCCTTTCCTAGTTTCCCCTCCAAAAATCCCCTATCCCTCCCCCNCCCCCCCGCTCCCCAACCCACCCACTGGCATTCCCCTATACTGGGGCATAGAGCCTTCACAGGACCACGGGCCTCTCCTCCCATTGATGAGTGACTAGGCCTTCGGGTAATTTATTTAAAAGTAAATTGAGCTTGAAAATGGTCTATGTGGTTGTAGTTCTGGCATAGGGCTGAATTTAAATGTGGTAAATAAATGATAAACCTATTTTGGTATTATCAATAGAACAAACTACTTGAGAACTAACTGGAGAAAAAAGACAAGCACATGTGGTTCAAGGGTTGAATCTGTTGAGAATAGGGCGTGAGCCAGACCAAGGCACATCATGAATCTTCCGTTCTGTCACCTACCATTGTTCACATCACTTTGTACTCTTCACTCAGTTTCTGTCCTCTGGTTCCTCCCTTCCTAGTCACATAAGAATCACTACAATCACTTCCTGTATGCCATGCCAGTCTCTCTGGCATCTTAGAGCTGATGGACTTTCCTTGTAAAGTGAATATTCTTTTTTAAAAATCTAAGCAGTTAGATGTGCTGGGACAAACAGGGTCTTAACAACCAGGGTAACTTTAAATTCAGTGAGATTCAGAGGTTTAAGTACTGTATACTGTTTGACATACATACTGAATCACCCTGGTTTGTTCTGCCCTGTATGTACCAAGGTAACTATTTCACACTTCATTTTTGCCTTGCAACCTGTAGTCACCCTCATCCTCAGTTGATGGTTTTGCTTCTTCATGCCTGAAGATTGACCCCAGCTGTAGACGCAGCCGCTCATTCCTGCCACTGTTTAACGTCTTCCCTTAGATTCACACAAGCTCTTTTCAAGGATGGGCCATGGCGATGCCTGGCTAGGGTTGGTTCCTTCCACCCCCTCCTGCATGGCTAAATCTATTGTTTCCTTTTATGTCATAAGCTTTCTCCTTAATGTGCTATCCACATCCTTACGTCCTGCCAACCCTCTTACCAGACACATAGTTACTTCTTCCATCTTAAAATAGAAAATCTTTCTGGCTCTCATACCTGATACCAATTATTTCCTTGCCATATACCAGAATTACCTCTCTTAACTGTCTATTTTTAAAATATTATTCTTTCTTGAATCCACTCAATTCAGGTTTGTGCTCCCATCACCTCATGCAAACTGATTAACCAGCATCACCGTTGACTCCTGTGTTGCTGAGTGCAGCTACATCTGTCAGAATTGCCAACCTGCTTGTCCTGTTGATGGCCAGATCCCTCCCCAGTTCCTGCTTCTTTGTAAATTAACTACAAACCAAGGTTCTTCTAAGGCCCTGTATAACTGGCTTGGTCATCTTTCTATGCCCTGCTGCTTTCCCAGCTGTTTCCCCTGTTGCATTTACACAGGCCTCGTTGAAGCTGTCTTGGGATGCTCAGGCTTCTGTTCTGTCTTCATCCCGACACTGCCTTGACTGTTACCTCAGTTACTTGTGCAAGCACAGCTGTTTTGATTACTCCATCTAAATTTCTATTTTCTCCCTCTTAGGACTTCTTTTCTCTCTCTCCTGTTTCATAGTTTCTCTTTAGAGGCCAATGCTTTCTAATGTGCAGAATATGTTATGTGCTTTTATTTCTGTCACTGTTGCTAAAATTTAAACTATTGGCAAGAATTTTATTTATAATTTTTAATTTAAATACAATTATATTATTATGCCTTTTGCTTTGCTTCGCTTTGCTTTGCTTACCTCCACTTTGTTGTGGTAAATCTCCAACCCAGATATGCCCTGGCAATGAAAATACAACTCAATTAGTATGAATACATGCTGTGCGCCTAGATTGGGCAGATCTACCGCTACACTACCATCTTCAACATCTATGAGACCCCTTAGAACTTGCAGTTTCTCCAGGCCATGTGCTTCTGCTCCGTTTTCCTTCCACCTCCTCTTCTGTCCTCCATAGTCTTCTCTCCCTTTCTCTCCCAAAGCCTTCAGCTCTAAGTTTTCCTCTTTCTACACCCAATAAGGGCCTCTAGCCTTTATTTTATACATTAAGGTGGGAAGAAGGTTTACAGGAAATCACCTGAGTGCTGACTCATTCCTTGTTTGCAGCCCCTCACAGGAGAACGGAATTAACATCAAATATAATTAGCCCAGGGCTATCAGCAACACCCCCTTCCCTTCCCTTTCTTTTCCTTTCCTTTTTCCAATCCCTCTCATGAACACTTCCTCCAACTCTGATCATTTCCAACTCCCCACTCCCTCTCAAATTAATGGCCTCTTTTTCCTTGATTATTATTGTTTTACACACACACACACACACACACACACACACACACACACACACACACACACCCCTTTCTGAGTCTATTCAATGTTGCTTGTGTGCATGTGATTCAGGCTGACTACCTGGTATTAGATCAACAATTAGGTAGCCCATCTCTCAGAAAGACTAATTCCCTGGTTCTCAGCTATTATTGGTTGCCTATGTTCTTTGTCTAGTGGTGACTCATTGATGAATGTCCATCATCTGAACTCTTTTTATTATGCAGTCAGAAAAGCACCTCATCTTAAAGTTTTGAATTTCAAATTCTATTCATGGACACATGCTAATGGTTTTGACTACTGTTTCAGTAAACTTGTCAGATTGTTTTAAACTAATAACCCTTTAGTTTAAAACCCTCATTTTATAATTTATGGAATTTTAAACTTAAAGATAATTTGGTGATACAAGTTTTATTTAAAAAGATTTCTACAAATTATAGTAGTTTTGCAGAAAACTTTTTTAGTCATTCTGTGGGATTCTAGATGTTTTACTGTAGATATTCAAATCTGTGTCTTGTATGAAGAAGTTTAAAATTCTTCAAACTTTATTGCAATACGAACCTCCTTTTTTTTTTCATTCAGTGTTCTTTCTGATCGGAGCTGTTTAAGAGTCACAGCAGGTCCCACCTCACTGGATCTTGATGTCAATGTCCAGAGGACTCTAGATAATAACTTAGCAACTGAAGCTTACGAAAGAAGAATTAAGCGGCTTGAGCAGGAAAAGCTTGAACTTACTAGAAAACTTCAAGGTAAATATTTTAATGTTTTCTTTGTTTAAATTGAACTTAACAGTATACTGAGCTGCATTACAAAGGATTGTTTTATTTTCAGAATGGATCTTCTTGTAAATGGTAAAAAGTAAACTTGTAGAAATACATGCAGAACACAGTATGATGGCATTTATGTAAAATCACACAGTGGTAAACACAGTGATGTGATTTCTATAGGTATGCATATGTTCATGTAAATGTATGGAATGGAATACCTCTGGGGACAGGAGAATGGAACTGTCAGGGAAAAAGGGCCCTTCTCATCCTTACCTAACACTTATGACTTTTAATATCATATATGATCAGGGCTTTTAATATCGTATATGATCATAGCTTTTAATATCATATATGATCAGGGCTTTTAATATCGCATATGATCAGGGCTTTTAATATCATATATGATCAGGGCTTTTAATATCATATATGATCAGGGCTTTTAATATCGTATATGATCAGGGCTTTTAATATCATATATGATCAGGGCTTGCACGTTGTTTGCTTCATGCTCTGGGATGATTTTAAAGGACACTTTAGGATTCTTACTTTTCACTTTTGTTTACGGTGATTTTGATCTTTCCCTAGTCTACTCAATGTCACAGGACCCCTCAGTCAACACTGGACCGTTCTTACCATCTCCTTTCTCACTCTGACCAGTGGCATTTCTATGGCTCCCTCTATGTCTGCTTTCCTTCTGAGGCTTTAGCTGCCTTTATGTAAGGATGTCTTTGTTTCCTGTGTTTCTCTCTTTTGTGTGTATTGTGTTCCTCATTTAGAGTGTCTGTTGATCTTTTTGTCTGCATAAACTGTGAGGAGTTTGCTGCTGCCTCTGTTTGTTTGTTTGTTTTTTAAATTGATCATGCTCTCCTGCTTTCCAATGCCTTGTAACTTGTACTATATGACCAATATGAGTGACAATAAGAGATGGTTGAGTTAATATTATTTTTGACCCAGAAAACATTTTTCTATTTTTTATGCAATTATCAATTGAGCCTGAACAAGGCTGGATTGCAATATTAAAGTCAGTCCACCTCTCATGTCAGAAGTGAAGGGGGGACTAAGTAGAGCTTGGTATGGTCTATTTCTCCTTTACTTGTAACTATGGGGAACTTGTTCCATTCTTCATCCTCTTCTTACTATTTCCAACTCACGTAAGTATCTTGGTGAGGAGACTGTTCCTAGTTGATGCAGTTACAACAGATAACAGTAGTAGGATAAGAGTGTCTTCTCTGAGCAGTGTACTAATCCCTATCCCACGTTGTCCAGAAGGTTTGGATTCTGTTTTTGGTTTTTTATCTTTTTCCAGCATAGTAGTCCTCAATTTTAGGGGCTAGTGAGATGGCCTAATGGGAAAGGGCACCTGCTGCAAGGCCTGACAACTCAAGTGTAATCCTTAGAATTCATGTGATAGAAGGAGAAACCTGACTGTTGCAGATCTGTCTTCTGTCTCTAAATGAGTGCATGGCCTGTGCACCCATATGTATAACACCCACACATCCTCCACATGAGTGTATGGTCTGAGCACCCACATCTATAACATCCCCCAAAGAAACAAACAGATGTTAAAAATGTTAGTTTGGACAAGGCTCTTGGTTAGACCACTGAGATAGCCTTTCATCTCAGAATACCTTTCTCCACTCTGGTTCATTTTACTTGGTCTTTGCTTTTACAGTACCATAATGATTGTACAAACAAGTTTTAAGTTTTTAGTTTTATATTTAAAAAAATATTTAGTATATTTTTATTTTTACAAAAGAAGGCAATAGCCATTCCTGTTCCATTTCATTACAAATGAAAACTTTGGGGACACAATGAAGGCAGTGCTAAGAGGAAAGTTCATAGCAATGAGTGCCTCCATAAAGAAACTAGAGTTCACATACCAGCAATTTAAAAGTATATCAGAAAACTCCAGAAAAAGAAGAAGAGTAGACAGCAGGAAATAAAGTCAGGGCTGAAATCAAACAATTAGAAATAAAGAAAACAACACAAAGAATCAACAAAACCAAGAGCTAGTTCTTTGAGAAAATCCACAAGATAGACAAACCCTTAGCCAAATTACCTAAAAGACAGAGAGATAGTATCCAGATAAACAAAAATCAGAAATAAAAAGGGAGACATAACAACAGAAAATGAGGAAATTCAAAGAAGCATTACATCTTACTTCAAAAGCCTGTACTCCACAAAATTGGAAAATCTAAACAAAAATGGATAATTTTTTAGACAGATACCACTTATTAAAGTTAAATCAAGTCTCTGATTTTCATTCTTTAATTCTTGTTTTATTTTCAGAGTCAACACAGACTGTTCAAGCTCTGCAATATTCAACTGTTGATGGTCCACTAACGGCAAGCAAAGATTTAGAAATTAAAAATCTGAAAGAAGAGATTGAAAAACTAAGGAAACAAGTAGCAGGTAACTTTCTGAGGGTCATCATTAATTTAGTATATTTTCAAATGGTTGTATTCATGTATTACTGTCTATGAGTCTTGTTGATGTTATGGGTTATATGACACTGAGAAATGGCAAATGAAAATTAGTTCTGGTTTCATAATTTGATCTGGAAAGTAAATATGTAAGTCCCCATTGCCTTACAGAAGGGAGGGGCTTTGGAGAAAGTAGATGAAGGCGATACATAAAGAATATATAGAAGGCACAGTCACCTAGAGAGAACAGAGATGACTAACAGACCTACTTTAGTGATAGAATTTGTCTGGGAAATTGTGTATGTGAGTGGGAGGTAGATAGGTTTAACAAAGAGGAATGCATATAGACACATACAGACAGCAAGCATCACATCATGAGTTAAGGGCTATAAATTTCTCTTTCAGTACTGATTTTATTGTGCCATGCAAAATTTCAGTATGTTGTTTTTATTTCCATTTCTGCTCAAATTTTTAGAATTTTTTACTTTGACATGAATTGAGAAGTGCTTTTTGAGTGTTTGAAGAATTAACTTCTATATTTCTCTTAATCAGTTTTGTAATACCCCCTTATGGTTTTTGTTCTATTAGAAATGAGGTTCGTTTTCTGCCCAAGATACAATTGTCTTAACCTATGTTCCCTGGGCACTTGTGATGAATGTGTATTCCTGCTATTCTAGATTATTTGTTTTGTAAATATTGATTAGGTGCTGTTGGTAGAGAATGTTTTTGAGGTTTTTTTCCTATAGTCTTGGTTTTCTGTCTGTTTATGTTACAGATGAGACAGGCATGATTTACCTCCTGTTGAGCAGGCTTTAAGTCTAATCAGACAGCTATTGGCTGCTGCCAAGATCTGAGTGACACCACTGCACCCTTAGGAGTGTCTTATGTATTGGTCATTGTTGTATTCATATGCCCACCGCTACTTCAATATTTTGTCCTTGCCAGATGGAACAAAAGTCAATTTCTAATTTGTTCTTTACTGACATTCTGGGAATCTCTTTATCCTTTCCAGTTTTTGGTGGGTTGTTGTCATTTGTCTGTTTTTAAAATACCACCTTTGTCTTTAATGAGATGCTCTGGCTTCTTATTATAGCCTCAGGTTGAAAATTCACATTTGGCATCAATGGTTGACAGGGGTCAGCATGGAACTACAGAGATTTCAGAGCTCTACTTGCCTCTGCCTCTTGAATCCTGGGATTAAACATGTGCATCACCAAGTCACATGGGTTTTGTGTGTGTGTGTGTGTGTGATGCTTAAATCAAATACAATAGTAGTTTTTTTAAGAGTTTTTTGTTTTATTTTTCTGTTGTTAGTGATAGAAGATTTTGGAGAATGACAGGCCCTTTCCTGGCCCACTTAACATGATGCAAAGACTTAGGATATCAGACACTTAGGGTCATCAAGACCAACCTTGGGCAGTGGCTCCAAAGTTTGTTGTTTCACACTAATGGAGGTTAAAAGGAGATTATGCCCTTCTTGGGTATAGACAGTGTGGAGACAGTCTTTAGTAAGCATTTTCCAGAAAAACAGGAAAGGAAAGGGAAGTGAGATCAATTTTCAAGAGTTGAGAAAAGTTTCTAAGGATAGAAAATGTGGTTGAATTTCCTTTGTTCAGGGTTTTTTATAGGGCAGTGGCAAAAAATTGGACAGAGACTGTTGTGATCTCTTCTGAGATTGGTTAATTGCCTGGGACCATCAAAAGTTAAACCAGTAGAAGTCCCGTATGCTCTGTTCATGTCTTCCTTGAACCAACCAGGGCGATGATCACATTGTGTTGATGCCTGCCCCCACACAGGAATAGCTGAAGCCTGCCTCTATCCATCTCTTTTTTTTTTTTTTTTTTTTTTTAAAGGGTTAGAATCTTTTTTTTTTTTTTTTTTTTTAAAGATTTATTTATTTATTATATGTAAGTACACTGTAGCTGTCTTCAG